>NC_141036.1:5162500-5462500 GCF_052040795.2 Danio rerio | reverse complement strand
AAGATCAATTATTTAATATTCCAGCATTTTTGAAATTAGCTTTGTGCTTCAAATTGATCATTCTTAATATTTACATTTGCAGAAAATACTTTAAGTATTGTAGAATGTGTTTAAAATACGAACGAGTAGGTTTAGTTTTGTTCTACTTTATATGTCTAATAACTCTAGGTGCCAAATCAGTGGCAAAAACCCGGGCTCATTTGGGAATACATTCCCAGGACTACATTTGTGCAAACCACCAAATAGGTGGCTCGAGTGACAATTCCCTGCAGCAAATCCACCAGAGAGTGTTATGTACATTTCTGCCATCCCTAAATAAGTTACCGAGCTGTTTTCTCATACAGTACATGCCATTTACTCTTCTTTCTCATGTGTGTCTGTGAGAAACTGGCCTGTTGGTTGTATGTATATCACCTTGCAATCGACCTTCCATAAACCCAACCGATAGTGTTTTCAAAAGCAAATAAGAAGATAAAAATTGCATCACTGCCTCATACGTACTATGATTATACATTGCTGTTTTGCTTTTTTACTGGTTTTTGTAACAATCCTTCAATGCACTCGAACCATGACCGCTCAACCTCCCAAATACAACACTGTAGAGGGTAAGCTACTGAGCAAACTGACCACTCTGGAAAAGCCATCCATATGCAGGCCAGGTGAATGTGTTCGATTACGGGTCACAGATGCAAGTTGTTTTTGTGGTATTTTTTCTGTTCTGCGTGAACAACTGCATGAAAGGAATCCTCTATCTGTCAATGATGTATCCCTGTAAATGTTAGCAAAACTTGCCGGTGTCATACGGCCCTGTAGCATTTAGTTTACCCAGAAAATATAGGCAAAAAATGTGATTTTTTTATAGAATAATAAATAGCAAGACCACATTATGACAATGATGACTACCTGTATCTTTTACACTAGGAAATTATAGTGCAAATGGCTTTAAGGCAACATGAAAAATGTGGCCCTGGACCACAAATCCAGGTTTAAGTTGTCTGGGTATATATTGGCAAAATTATAGATTTTTTCTTTTATGCAAAAAATATTTAAATATTAAGATCATGTTCATTGAAGACATTTTGTACATTTCCAACTGTATATATATCACAACTTAGTTTTTTAATAGTAATATGCATTACTAATCACTTGATTTAAATAACTTTGAAGCTGATTTTCTCAATATTTGGAGTTTTTAACCCATCGATTCATGGTTTTCAAATAGTTCTCAGCCAAGTAATGTCCTAACAAACCAAATTTAATAAAAGCTTTTTATTACCTTCAATATAAAAAGGACACATATGACTGCTTGGTATTGTGGTCTGGGTCACAAATTAGACATGAGACCTTGAGGACCAGATACACCTTACATTATGGATTGTTTTGCTAACATAACCTAAGAAAGAATACTTGTTGCATTTATTTATTAATCATAGGTCAACATTTACTAATGCATTATTAATTCATTCAAATTTATCATGCTTGTTAATGTTGGTTAATGTACTGAGTTACACTAGCAATGAACAACTTTATTTCCATTATCTAACGTGAACAAAAATTACTGTAGTAAATGTAATGTTCATTACATTCATAAATTCATCATTTATCAAAATACATTAACCTACATTAAACAAAGACATTTGTATTACTAAAAACATTTTAAACATCTCTATAATAAAAATGTAGCAACATTTTATCACAGACATATTATTGGATAACAAACATCTGCTTCATACCTGAGTAATGCGACTTTTAAGCTCAGATCTCTCCAGTTCCCAGGCGCAGCGATCCTGCGTGTACTGCAGCTCCAGCTCCCCGCGTTTACTCTCCTCCCGCTTCACCCCCGACTGCACCTCCTCTAAAACACACTTCAGCTCCAACAACATCCTTCTGTTCTCTCCACCCTGCAAACACAGCGCACAACAACACAAAACATGTCGGCATTTTCACGCACACCAAAAAAACTAACAAATATACGCATGTGTCGCATGTAAAGAGAGCGGAGACGAAAATAGGATAGATTATTCATAAAAACCTGATTTTAAAAAGAAAATGTTTTGGACAGAAATATATGTTTTGTTAAGTTATAAAGTGCTGTTATAGAAAAACTATGGTGATATTTACAGATGGATGTACTATGAACATTATATACAGGTTGGATAAGCTATGAGCAGATTTACAACATATGAATATATGTGCAGGTTGCTATTAATAATCAGTAGTGTGCAGATAAATAAACATCAACACAAGTGTATATGTAACAATATATGAATATATGTACAGGGATAGATGAACATGATTACAAGTGTATTTGTTACAATATATGAATATATGTACAGGTTGCTATTAATAATCAGTAGTATGCAGATAAATAAGCATGATTACAAGTGTATATTTATAGTGGGTGTCTACATAATTACAAATGTCCATATGCAGTTGGTATGTACAGTTCAATAAGTAAACAGTTCAATGTGGTGCAGTGAATGTGCAAATTTTTAAATGTGCAAATGTTAAACAGTGCAGTTATTGCGAGGAGTTTAAGTTAGAGGAGAGTGGGGGGGTGTATTGGGGGGGGGGCAAATGATTACTAAATCACAAGTGTGGTCTATCAAAATAAGCTGATTTTATGTAGAACAACTTTATATTTTTCACTTCAAACTTAAATTGCACATTGGTACTTTTGATCCCGTAAGTAGGGACAAAACAATAACATTTACTGACTTACTCGTTTATATTAAATATAGCTATTGACTTGGACCTTCACTGTAAAGGTGATTAGTTACTTTAAATAACCCATCAAGCATTTTTTGTTTTTTAAAAGATGTCTAATAGACATCTAAACAAGGTCATCTTGGCTAAAACAGGGCTAAATTTGGGCTGTCAGTAAAAATCTAATAGAATAGGCTAAAACTATTAGTCAAATAAACAGAAATGGATTACAACACATATAAAGTCTGTCTAATCTGTCTATTTGACGACTAGGGCTATTCTTAGATGTCTATTAGATTTCCATTGAAAGCCCAGGTTAGCCTTGTTTTAGCCAAGCTGGCTATGTTTAGATGTCTAATAGATGTCTATTAAACACAAAAGTGTTTGCTTTGTAGTCAGTAAACCCGTTGACTTAAATGCAACAACTTGGTTTTACTTGAACAAGTCAGTAAACCTATTCACTTAACCTTCATAATTATAAACAGAGTTTGTTTACTTGATACTTATAAGGTAACGAGTTTAATCTCTTTTTAACCCTTTAACTCATAACTTATATAGCCAATTACTGTTTAAAATAATGGTTTACACGCACAGCATTGTTGATACACAAGAAAATCAAACAAACTTAATCCTGTTGCACTACTACACTTGATATAGGTTTAATTGAAAAAAAAAACAACAACAAAAACATGTTAAATGAGATTCTGAAATATTTTATGGCATACTTATATAAATAAAGATGATTTGGCATTCAAAAATATTTTATTTTGATTGTTTTTAAATAAATTTGTCTTCATGTTTTCAGATTTTCCATAGTATATGTATTAATTCCTGAACTTTTACCATAAACTGTCATATCTAGCATTTGGTAGAGGTTGATATTTTAGAAATTATGGGATGTGTTGAAAAAGTGTGTTAACTAGTGACATTAGGAGTTAAATGCAATCCAAAAATGTTATTAAGTTAAAGGGTTAAGTCAACTAATCGATTTTACAGTCTTGATAATGTTATCTGCAAACATATTTTGTCCTTTACTCTTTTTTTTTTTACTATTAATTACATTTTCGTTTTAAATTTCAGATCCATCACATATTTCAAAAGCAAGCTAACAATGCAGCATTTAATTATTTTGAGTTATTTATTATAGTTTTCGATATGCATTGCATTTTTAAAAAGTGGAAATACTGCAAACAAGTGGGAGGTACAAAATAAAGTATGGCTATTAGCAGTGTGGGACAAAAGTAATCCGACATCAACCCTTGCCAATTATACTTTTAAAGTAGGCCCAAACAAAACTCACACGAACTCAAGGACGTGCAACAGCATTAAATAACCTGTAGATGGATCATTACTGTCACACATTAAAAGAAAAACCTGACCAAACCGCAGAAAATCCTGACCTGACCGCAGAACACAGTGATGAAATCGAAGCAGCACCAGAAGTTGCATGCAGAATATGCTGTAATATGAAAGCAAATGTTGACAGAGATCCGAGAAAATCGACTTTTTTTTTTTTTTACTTTCGTCTTCGCTCTCTCTCCCCTATTTAGCCTATGCTGTGTACTTGTATTTCAGCCACTTGTCTCAAAAGCGATTCCTTCTCCATTCTCCACTCGTCTTTCTCGAAATCGTAGCGCTTTCTTAATTCCTCCAGCTTCTTCTTCATCCGCGAGTGTGGGCTCGGTTGCTCCAGATTGGGGGTTTGTGCATCCGCCGCGGCTCCAGGTGGAAGCTGCTCCAGGAGGTGGCTCGGGAATGATCGCACCCGGGCGGGACTCTTCTTTCCCGGTTTCTCCAGGCGAGAGCACGGCACAAACTCCCAGCCCTGCGCCTTGCTCACATACCCGCTTGATCCGTTCCCAAAGGCATTCCACATCTTTCAGTCCAGAACGAAAACACAATATCAGCCTCTCTGTTTAACTATTTGCTGTCACGGTCGCGCATACATTATGGAAACAACGCGAATTACTATCCGAAACCAGCCATTTTTGCGCTCTCCTCCGCGCTTTCTCGTGTATTTCCCTTTTCCATGTCAATAAAAAAGACGACATTGTCAGTTTACAGTAAAAAAAAAAACAAGTGTAGTATACTTTATACTACATGATTTCGATTTTAAAATAGCAGGATGTTTGGTTTTCTTTAACTTAATGGAGATTGACGCTTTCCATTAGCTCGTCTGCTTCAGACTGAAAATGACACCGATGGACTCGGAGTCAAGAGCCTAAAATACTCCGAGCTCAACTGATGTAAGAGTTCACATGTATTTTTACCTCTGTAACCATGTAGTAGGTCTGTCTGTTATTGAGTTGAATCATTCAGAGTCCTTGTGTTCACTCAAACATCAGCTGCAGGTTACACATTAACACGTATTAACCCTTGGATGGTGTAAACCCAATCACCTTAACACCTTACTGATTTGAAACTGATTTAAAACAGCATTGCAGTCAGTATTTATAACTTTGTGCAGTCAGTAACTGTGGCAACAATACTTTAAAGAGTGTAGTTTTCAATTGGTTATTAATGAATTGAAATGAAATGGGGTATATGCACACACAGACTTTTAATTTCAGTCAGCCAGCCGCAGGGCTTGCGGTTAATTGTCATCCTATAGAAAACTGCTGCGTTAAAAATCTGACTTGTGTATCAGACCAAAAAAGAAGCACAATTAAATACATTTTTATTTTTAATTTAATTTTGCTTAGATTGTCAGTGAACTTTGGCTCTGTGTAAATGCTGCTCCTGCTGGAGGTTTGCTAGAACAAGCTTTACTCCCAAAATGTGCATGAAAATTGCCGTCAATTAAATGTCTGGCACTAATTCCAAATGTGTTTTTTAGCCTAATGCCTCTTAATAAAAAGCAGTGAAACTTTGAAGAACAACTATTTAATCTCACACATATAAATATATATATATATATATATATATATATATATATATATATATATATATATATATATATATATGTGTGTGTGTGTGTGTGTGTGTGTGTGTGTGTGATTAAATAGTTGTTATAACACGGGGAAGCGATCACAAATTAAGGAGCGGAGAAGGGAGGCGGGCTGGAGCGACAACGCGGGGAAGCCTTCACAAAACCGAAAGCGGCGAGAGCGTCAAAGTAGCCAGAAGTCATACATTTTCAATGAGAACCGGCAGCGAGAAACAGCGCGGCGCGTCTTCTTCGGTGTGAGCGTCAAGGAGAGATCAAATCAAGTCCACTTTGAGCTATGATATGACGCGGTTCGGTGGCAAGCAATCAAAATGAAGTAGCCCACTGCTTGAGAGGTGTTTAGAGAACACAGACCTGTGAACTCTGGTTCCGACCACAGCTGTTTCCAAGAGTTTGATTATTGCGGTTGCTGGATTTTCAATTATTGAAAATCGCGACGACGCAGGGCCCCCTAATCATGCGGGGCCCCCCCCCGTCCGCTACGCCACATATATATATATATATATATATATATATATATATATATATATATATATATATATATATATATATATTTGCCTTAATTCCTCGTGGCATAGATAGATAGATCCAGAACAAGGTACTGGAAATATTCCTTAGAGATTTTGCTCCATATTGACATAATAGCATCACGCAGTTGCTGCAGATTTGTTGAACATCCATGATGCGAATCTCCCGTTCCACCATTGTATTGAGATCTGGTGACTGTGGAGGCCATTTGAGTACAGTGAACTCATTGTCATGTTCATAAAAACCAGTCTATAATTATTAGTGCATTATGACATGGCGCGTTATCCTGCTGGAAGTAGCCATCAGAAGATGAGTACACTGTGGTCATAAAGGGATGAACATGGTCAGCAACAATACTCTGGTAGGGTGTGGCGTTGACACGATACTTGATTGGTATTAATGGGCCCAAAGTGTGTAAAATTTCCCCCACACCATTACACCACCACCAGCAGCCTGAACTGTTGATACAAGGCAGGATGGATTCATGCTTTCATGTTGTTGTTGGCAAATTCTGACCCGACCATCCGAATGTTGCAGCAGAGATCAAGACTCCTCAGACCAGGCAATGTTTCTCCAATTTTCTATTGTCCAATTTTGGTGAGCCTGTGTGAATTGTAGCCTCAGTTTCCTGTTCTTAACTGACAGGAGCAACACCCGGTGTGGTCTTCTGCTGCTGTAGCCTCAAGGTTGGACGTCAGCTGGAGCCAGTCTGGCCATTCTCCTCTGACCTCTGTCATCAACAAGGCATTTGTGCCCACAGAACTGCAGCTCACTGGATATTTTCTCTTTTTCTAACCATTCTCTGTAAACACTAGAGATGGTTGTGCATGAAAATCCCAGTAGATCAGCAGTTTCTGAAATACTCAGACCAGCCCATCAGGCACCAACAACCATGGCACGTTTAAAGTCACTTAAATCACCTTTATTCCCCATGCTGATGCTCGGTTTGAACTGCAGCAGATCAATCTTAATCATGTTTACATGCCTAAATGCATTATGTTGCTGCCGTGTAATTGGCTGATTAGAAATTTGCATTAATGAGCAGTTAGAGAGGTGTACCTAATAAAGAGTGTATTTCATATGATATAGCTCTTGATGTAAATATAGGATTTCATGCTGCAAACAACCTTACAAAACGTTAAAATTTCATGACACACAAACATTTGCGAAATATATTTTATGGTCACATGTTAATAATACAAAAAAACTTACCAAATTAAGTGAGAATGCAAACAGTGAAGATCAGCCTTGCGTTTGTTTGGTTGAGTGATTGTATCCTGTGCCTGAAATGATGATATCGTCCTGTACCGTGTGTAACCTTAATGACATGTCCAAAATTAATATGATAAATTAAGAGAACAGAACAAAGAGAATGAAGAAAATAACCAAACTCTAAACGAAATAATAATATAAAAATTACGTTTAAAGAACAAAGAAGAGAGTGAAAAGAAAAACTAATTTGAAAATGGTGGCGTACGATAAAGATGAGAATAAGACAAGAATGAGGATGAGCAAAATAATGGGTTGAAACATCTGGATTGAGATCAAAAATGAAAAAGGGAATATAAAAGAGAGAGCAACAGTGAGTCTAAACAGAGGCAGAACAATATTCATTATTTATGATGTAAATGTAATATATGAAAACATGTAAAACCCAACATAACAATCTTGTCATTACTTAATCACCATTGTTTCGAGCCACATGCCTTTTACTTTTAATTTATTTAAAACAATAATTTTTCCCTTTGAACATCCCATTCTCTTGAGCCAAACAGACCAAAATTAAAGAC
This sequence comes from Danio rerio, assembly GCF_052040795.2. Taxonomy (NCBI): domain Eukaryota; kingdom Metazoa; phylum Chordata; class Actinopteri; order Cypriniformes; family Danionidae; genus Danio; species Danio rerio. Next base: position 5,454,529 of record NC_141036.1, on the reverse strand, counting down.
ATTGGTCTCTAATCCTTGCTCTTAGTCATAACCATTCCATTAAAATGCCACGTTTGACATATTATGCCTATTTTGACATCTGCAAACATCATGCCTTTGAATTATGAGCTGGAGAGGGGGAATATCCAATTCAAAACCAAAGTGTGCATGTATAATAGTGATGTCCCATTTCTTTGTGAAAATATTTTGATCCCTACCCCTTCACACTCTATTTAACGCCCTATGGGGAAGGAAAAGGGGTATAAAACAGAATTGGGTCCAATTTAACTACAACAAACTTGTGTTATGATTGTTCAGATTGTTTTGACTGGTGAAATAAATGGCACAGAGGCTCAGAACACCTTGAGGATAATTAAAGAATCACTGAATATCCATTTCATGCAAGCAATTTCTTCAAACAGACTTTGGTAGGTCTTGGGATTATTGCAACCCTGGCTTAAGATACCTGTCCAGGGCTACATTTTTGAGAACCGCAAAATATGTGCCCAGGGATATGTCTGCTTAGTATACATTTTCACTAGAGGGTGCCGTGTACATTTTTGGCAATATTAAATACGTTAATAGGGCACGCTTTATTGTGCGTGGCATTTCTTGTAAATCCACCAAAGGGTGGTGTAGGCTTGGGCAGTATCCAAATTTTGATACCGTCAAACCTCCTCCCTATTTTACCTCGGTATCCAGTATTACCATTGTCCAATTTGTATTACTATTATCCATAATAAAAAAAATGATTATGATATAAGGCTCAGACAGCGTCAACAGCCTGTTGGCTTGTGCCTAAACCATTCAGAAACTGAATACTGTGTATGCGACCTTAGGTTCGCGGTCACCGGTTTGTCTTGTTCATATTAGAGATCTGCGCGGGACGCTCTCTCTCAAGTGCCTGCTGAGCAAGTGCCTGCTGAGAGGGGCACTTCAGCCAATGAGGGCAGAGGGGCAGTGGCCCCCTGTGCACGGCCCTGCTGTCCCATGATGACATCACGCATATGCATTTTTAGGCATTAAATAAATAATATGTATTATTTAAAACTTATTTTAAGTGCTCTCCTATTTAAGTGCATTGTTTTTATGACGGTATAACAGTATTGAAACTGACACCATTGCTATTTTTAAATCCCGCTGTATACCATATTACCGTATTACCACCCAAGCCTAGGCTTGTGTGTACATTTCTTCCAATCTCAACATCTTTCCTGGTCGCATCTATGAGAGAGATTATGGCAACCCAAGCTCATACTGAAAACGTAGTCTCGCGGACGTTTCTGGAGACAGCAGAATACGTCCCGGGGGTACGTACGGCCGCGTTTATTTTTTTCAAGCGAACGCTGCGGGGCAGTGTGACACCTTTATTTTTTTGGACGGCTTTTGTAAACTGTCGCTCAGGTTTAGGGAAGCGAGCGGGCGGACGGGTCGATCGGTAAAATGGGTTGGGTTCAGGGAAGGAGGCGGGCGGGTCGGCCGATTGGCCGGTCACGCAGTCAATCATCCGGTCAGTCGGACAGCGGCCTCCTGTGGGTTCACGCGAGAACAGCGCGGGCGCGAACCACGCTCGCGAGAGGCGTCCAAGGTGCAAAAAAGTGCACAACAGCAGCCTCTCGCGGATTCGCGATAACAAAAACTGCAGCCGTACGTATCCGCTGGGACGTATTCCGCGGTCTTCAGAAACGTCCGCGGGACTACGTTTGGATTATGGTCTGCTTATTCTAAATATATTAGCTTGCTATTGACAGACTGACCCAACGACTTAACATGATTTTCAAAAGCAGATTGAAGAAAAAAGCCAGTATTGCTACATGTTTTTACCATAATTTCAATATATTTTGGTTTTGTTTTATTTGATTCTAGAAAGCGTCCTTCATCAGACTCGAATGCTCTAGGTGCCATGTCCGACGCCATACAAGGCAAGCTACCAAGCAAACTGATCACGTCCATACTGAGGTAATCAGTCAGTTGGAGCACAGTAGCATTAATTTTTAAATGGAAAATGCAGCCAGACGTAGCCCTGGGCACATATTTCGCAGTTTACATTTAGTCATTTAGCAGACGCTTCAGTTCTCAAGAATGTAGGCCTAGTCACATATTTCCAATGAGCCTGTGTTGGATTGACTGGACTTACTGAAAGAGGCTCTTCTGATTCTCGATCCTCTGGTTTGGGGACTTCCAGTCGGTCAATAAAATTCTGCAGCTCTTTCCTGAAAGCCTTCATCTGAGCGTTAATGCGGTAAAGCAGCTCATGCTCTCGTATTCGACCGCCCTCTTCCTCATCGTCCAGTCTCCCGAACAGCTCACCGTTATTCAAGTAGACACGAGCCTCAGCGATGATGGTGCTGGTGTCGGCGATGAGTCTGTCGATGGTCCTGCTCAATCTTTCCGCCTCCATGCGGATATCAATCATCTGCTGGCGGTCCTTGAAGCTTCTGGATAAAAAACGTCCCTCTGGGGTGTACAGGGAGCGGGTGGGAGTGAGGCACCGGATGTTGCGGACTTCCTCTGAGTCGCTTTCACCGCCAACAGGACCTTCACGTTTACGATGTGGCGTGAGCCGAGAGCAGTCATCGTCACTTTCCCTGCGGCCACAGTCACTTTCCGCGTCGCTGTCTCTGGGGCTGCCACGGATGCCTAAATGAGAAGCCAGATCGTAGCGCTGCATGTTGGACAGCAGCACACGGTTTTCATACTGGAGCTGCATCACCTTCCCGCTCAGCTCGTTGATTTGGAGTCTAGCGGCTTTCAGCTCCTCCTGCAGGTAGACATATGGGTAGTTGACAATTAACCAGGTAAAATGTGAAAAAACAATTATTATATTCATGTAGTTTCAAGTCTGATGTGTGAGAAAATATAATGGATCACTAAATTTATCAATTATTTTTAGTCTTTTTTGATTTACTGTATTCAATTGTACTGTAAAAATGTCCTTTGGTTTAACGTAGCAAAAATGAAGAAAAACAACTGTTAATAATATACAGTTGTCGTTTATTTAATGTCTTGTACAAGACACAGGGTCCAGCCTTTTGTGTTTTATAAAAGCTAACACCTACCCCAACCCTAAACCCAACCTCACAGTAACCTGTTGTGTTTAATTAAAGTCTACACCTACCACAACCCTAAACCCAACCTTAGAGTTACCTGTTTTGTTTTATTAACATCTACACCAGGGGTGCCCAAACTCAGTCCTGGAGGGTCCAACGCCAATCAGACACATCTGGGTGAGCTAGTCAAGCTCTTAGTAGGCTTGCTAGAAATGTCCTGGCAGGTGTGTTTAGGTAAGTTTGAGCTAAACTGTGCAGGACACTGGCCCTCCAGGACCGAGTTTGGGCACCGCTAATCTACACCTCCCACAACCCTACTTGGTCCGGAAGGAAGGGTGTCCTGCACAGTTTAACCCCAACTCTAATCAAACACACCTGCTTACAGATTTCTAGTGATCTTAAAGATAATGCTTAGCATGTTCAGGTGTGTTTGATTAGTGTTGGAGCTAAGCTGTGCAGGACACCAGCCCTCCAGGACTGAGTTTGCCCACCCCTGATCTACACCTACCACAACCCTAAACCCAACCTCAAAGTAACCTGATGTCTCATTAACGTCTAAACCTACCACAACCCTAAACCCAACCTCACAGTAACCAGGGGCCTCATGTATCAACGCTGCGTAAGCACAAAAACTTTGCGTCCGCCAGGTTTCACGTTTGGATTTACTAACGATGAAATGAATGTGAGAATGTGCATTGTTTCACACCAACTTCATGCCTGGCGTACGCATATTTTTTGTGCGTGTTTGTTTTTTTCTATTGCCGACTCCTGGAGGCAGTTGTGTTAAATTGCACTCAACAAAGTGTCTTTGAGCCGTGGAATGGCAGCTGTATGAGACGGGATCATCCGCATGTCTAGCAGGTATATAAGGTTTCCAGCCAAACATTAAATCACAATTTGCAACGGTCACCGTTTTTCCCAGTGTAATCGGAGCAATCTACTACACACACAATGCTATAAAGGCACCATCTGAAGATGAATTTGCATATGTGAATCAGAAACATTTCCATTCAATAAATGTGCAAATAAAATATGATGCACAGACTTATTAAGGATTCCTACTTGTCTTCCTCATGATGAAGAGTATAGGCAAAATCTAATATGTAGCGGGGGAAAAAAGAACGAGTTTATCAGACGCTGGATTCGAACCGAGTTTATGCTTGAACGTGTCAACACATGTTACCATGCGTTTTACGAGCTACGCCACTCACGCTGTTAAAGACACTGCAAAATTTTACACCTATAAATCGCATTATTTCTTTTTTAAATCCACTCAGTGCGATGTTCAGACCCAACTGTGTTAACCGCATCAGCTAAACTCTCCCACTCATTTTTTTTCTTTTGTTATTAATTCCAGAGGACAAACTTGCAAATAACACAGTTTTTCTCTGGTCTACCTCCGAAAGCAGCACCTCCAAATCACATTCTGTTCAAAGTTTCTCTTCTTGCTTGCTTTTGCCATTGCTTTTTCGTTGGGTTTTGCCAAAGTAGAGTCATTAGCATATTCATATGGGGAAGGAGGCAGGGAGGGAATTTGCGCTTGTGCATGTTGCGCTCAGTTTCACGTTCAGTTGAATGTACAAAGAGAATATGCGTGGGATACGCATATTTACAGCTTTGTGCGTACGCATTGTTTTAGTATGATTTCAACGCAAGTCTTCGTATATGAGGCCCCTGATGTCTCATTAACGTCTAAACCTACCACAACTCTAAACCCAACCTCACAGTAACCTAATGTTCTATTACACCAACACCAACTCTAAACCCAGCCGACTTGCTAGTCCTCCCACTGGAGGTCTTCGGGCTGCAGCGATACCTACTTGTCTTTGTTGGACACTTCATTTCTTCGTTCAGTGCCATTTATTTAATGAAATAATGACTTTTGTTTTCTCCATGACTTGTTGGACATTTCCAATAAATAGGAGTGTTCATTGTGCTCACTGTCCCATCAATTGTGCAGCCCTATAGTGTGATAAAGCCTTTAGCAAATAATCACAACAAGAAAATTTGATACCATCATAATCCTACCTGCAGAGCTTCAAGCTTCGCCCCGTCCACCGCACTACTGCTGTAGCGGGATCCCTCGTGTGATCCTGCCTTGTATTTGAGCTTGTTCAGCTCGCTGGTCATTTTTGTATTCTGCTCTTCCACATCAGCCAAATTACGGCGCAGGAGTTCAGCTTCATCCTCCACCAACTGCAGCTGCTGGCGGAGTTCAGACAAAGCCTCGCTCTGCTCTCTGGATGACGAGTCCGCGGCTCCCCCCGTCAGCTCGTCCCCGCGCAGGTCATCCAGCTCCGCCTTCAGCCCACGGTTCTCCACTTCCAGCTCAACGATTTTGCGACCTAAAATATTGGCTTCCTCCTCCACCAGCCGCAGACGGAGCTTGAGCTCGGACTCTCGGGTGGTGGGAGGACCTCCAGCTTCTCCTTTAGGGAGAGGACTGTCTACGTCTCCATAAAACGAGCGATACTTCTGGAGCTCCTGCTCCAAGCGGTCCTTCTCTTTGTCGATCTTGGCCATTTTCTTGCGCATTAAGACAGCCTCCTCCTTGATGAAGGCCAATTGGCATTTCAGATCTTCGTTTTCCTCCTATAGAAGAAAATTGTGCATTAATTAAGATTGACTTTCTGCAACAAAAGCCTTCCAATACAATTATAACTACCCAAATAAACTCCCGACGCAAAGCACATTAGACTGGAGAACGGGACTTTTACCTCTGTTGGGGTTTGTGGAGTCCTCTTCTCGGATTTCTGGACATCTTTTCCTCTTCGTTTCAGGGAAAGCTAAATCAGATATTTGCACACACACTCACAATTCGCAATGCATTGGGAATAAATATGACAGAATTACAGTACGATACCAGTCATAATGAGTCTCTTGTTTAATAACGCCAGAATTATTAAACCCCCTAAATAACGGAGAGCAGATTTTTTCAACACTTTTTTACACATAATAGATTTAATAACTCATTTCTAATAACTGATTTATTTTATCTTTGCCATGATGACAGTAAATAATATTAGACTAGATATTCTTCAAGACATTTCTATACAGCTTAAAGTGACATTTAAAGGCTTAACTAGGGTAATTAGGTTAACTAGGCAGGTTAGGGTAATTAGGCAAGTTATTGTATAACAATGGTTTGTTCTGTAGACAATCGAAAAAATTTTGACCTTAAAATGGTTCTAAAAAAATTAAAAACTGCTTTTATTCTAGCCGAAATAAAACAAATAAGACTTTATCCAGAAGAAAAAATATTATAACACATACTGTGAAAATTTCCTTGCTCTGTTAAACATAATTAGCCCTCCTGTGCAATATTTATTCTTTTTCCATTATTTCATATTTAACTGATCAAAGAATTTTTCAGTACTTCCTATAATATATTTTTCTTCTGGAGAAAATCTTATTTGTTTTATTTTGGCTAGAATAAAAGCAGTTTTAATTTTTTTTAAAAAACAATTTAACGGTCAATATTATTAGCTCCCTTAAGCAATATATATTTTTTCAATTGGCTACATAATCAACTATTATGTTTATAAATGTATTGAAAAAAAAATTCTATCCATTAAACAGAAATTGGAGTAAAAAGGCTAATAAATCTGACTTTAACTCTTTATTCTTAATATTAAAATAAATAATATGTGGAGATTTGTTTTATTAATATTATTTATTCAAAAAAGCAGCAACACCAAAGCTGCCTATTTATTACCTTAAAAAGGCTGATACAAGGCGTGTAATGTTTCGAGCACACCGGCTCTTCATCAGATGTTTCATCAGAGGTTTGGTGTTGCCGCCTTTTTGATTATATAATTTTGCACTTTTTGCTGTTTGGCTGAGCACTCATTTAAAGTGTTTTTTTTTATTAATATTATCCATAAATATAATTTATGAAAAACGAATACATTTTGCTCACAAATTATGATTTGTTTTCAATGTTGGACTAAGGTTTTTTCAGAAGACAGAAAACCTTTTTCATTTGTTGAATTTTTTTCACCTTTAGGTGTCGTTTTTTAAATTAGCATTTTGCCACTTTTTTGCTATATTATGTGACAATTGTTTTTTTATGCCTTTGAAAAATGATTTAAAATTCCCAAGAGGCCTAATTTTGTCTTCAACAATATATAGAAGGAATACAAACCATGTGCAGTTGACGTCAAAATAATTTTTATTCTTTTTCACAGTATTTTCTATAATATTTTTTCTTATTTATTTTAGTTTAGCTTGCACCAAAACAGCTTTTAAATATTTTTAAAACAATTTTAAGCTCAATATTATCAGCACCCTAAAAAAACTTTTATTTGGATCGGCTACAGAACAAACCAACCCAGCCTCATATAAAAAATGTACCCCTGTATACACTTCTGGAGAGCGCCAAATGCATCCCAGGACCTAAGTTTTTTTTTGCAGTTTTTTTTTTCCGCGAATCCACAAAATGATAGTGTGTACACTTTTTCAGATCTCAAATTTCTCTAGCAATTGCCGTTCGAACCTATTCTTTTCACGTAAATCCACCAAAGGCCGCTGTCGGCTGACTGACTGACAAACTGACCGAACAATTGATCCCCCTACCCATCCCCTTGCCTAAACCCAACCGATAGTGTTTTAAAAAGCAATCCAGAAAAATTAAAGCCTTCTCGGCGGCCTGATTTTTACCCCGTTTTCAGATTTTTACCACACTCTCACTCTGTTATTTGCTTTATTCTATTTGTTGGCTTTTGTTTTTGTTTTACCTGCTTTCTGCAACCATTCTTCGCCAGACTCAAACCCTGTGGTCGTGGTCAGCTCCTCTCTGCATCTCAAAGCCGCCGACGTTCGCAGAGAGCCACTAGACAAACTAGTACCAGCAGGAAAGCCGTCCATACAGAAGTAAATGTTCAGCTGCTAGCGTGAAAAGGAATACCATCATACGGCCCCATAGCGTTTGTTTTAAAGACAAAATGCAGCCATACGTAGTTCTGGCTACATAATTCGCGATCTCCAGAAATGTATACGGGGGTACGTTTCCATATTAAGACTATGTTGGAACAAACCACTTGCCTAATTATTCTAACCTGCCTAATTAACATAATACACTAGTTAAGCCTTTAAACTGCACTTCAAGCTGAAAACTAGTATCTTATGTACTGTCATTAGTACTAATACTAAAATATTATGTACTGTCTCCATGGCAAATACAAAAAGAAATGAGTTATTAAAACTATTATGTCTAAAAATAAACCCCTTGGAGAATATCTTTAAAAGGACTTTCAGAGGAGAGCTAATTCATTGGACTTCCTTTATATGTTCATGTGTAAGTGCTCTCACGTCTTTGGTCTTGTCCAGCTCGTTTTGCAAAGCCTGTTTGGTCACTTCCACTTCAATCAGCTGCTGCCTCAGCCTTTCATTCTCATCGTCTGTTCTCGCTCGTTTGTCCTCCACGTTCTCCAGTTCATTATGCAGCCGCACTGATACGTCCTTGGCCACCTGGTGGAGCGATGATCATGTTAGGGATTTGATCAATCATATTTGACCGGTGCATTATCAGTTGTGTATTATGCCTGAGTGTTTGTGCTGTCTACCTTCAGGTCCTGCTCCAGGCTCCTCAGCAGTTCACTGTCGATTTCTCCAGTTTCTGCATATCTCATTCTCTTCCTCTCGGCCTTGCGCAGGCGATACTGAAGGATCCGGCAGTTCTTGTGTGCTCTCTCCAGCTCCCGACGCATGTCCTGCAGCTGACAGGCGTCTTCCTCGTAGAACGTGTCCCGCATCTCATCCATCTCGGCGCGCATTTCATCTATTTCATGCTAGGTTTAAGAGATTTACAGACAGAAATGTCATTTTTATGGTGGTCAATGCAAAAGGTGATAACAAGTAAAACAATAATAATAAGTTATGCATTGATGAATAGATCTATCTACAGTTAAAGTCAGAATAATTAGCCCCCCGTTAATTTTTTTCCCCAATTTATGTTTAACAGAGAGAAAAAAAAATTTCAACTCATCTCTAATAACTGATTTATTTTAACTTTGTCATGATGACAGTAAATAATATTTGACTAGATATTTTTCAAGACACTTCTTTACATCTTAAAGTGACATTTAAAGGCTTAACTAGGTTAATTAGGTTAACTAGGCAGGTTAGGGTAATTAGGCAAGTTAATGTAAAACAGTGGTTTGTTCTGTAGACTATCGAAAAAAAAAATAGCTTAAAGGAGCTAATAATATTGACCTTAAAATGGTGTTTAAAAAAAGTAAAACTGCTTTTATTTTAGCCGAAATAAAACAAATAAGACTTTCTCCAGAAGAAAAAATATTATCAGACACACTGTGAAAATTTCCTTGCTCTGTTAAACATCATTTGGGAAATATTTAAAAAAGTAAAAATTCAAAGGGGGGTGAATGATTCTGACTTCAACTGTATGTTGGTTCAGCAATGTTACTGAATATATTTGACTTGATAAAAAACAAGTTATTTTAAATGTTGGGTTTTTAAGTGAGCAAAATCTTTAGGCTGAAATGTGAGTGGCATTTTTTTTTTTTTTTTGGTTTGTTTGTTTGTCAGTAACGTGACTTTTGTATTTAATTTTGGGTTCATTTGTTTTTTTCATTCATTCATTCATTTTCTTGTCGGCTTAGTCCCTTTATTAATCCAGGGTCGCCACAGCGGAATGAACCGCCAACTTATCCAGCAAGTTTTTTTTTACGCAGCGGATGGCCTTCCAGCCGCAACCCATCTTTGGGAAACATCCACACACACATTCACACACTACGGACAACTTAGCCTACCCAATTCACCTGTACCACATGTCTTTGGACTGTGGGGGAAACCGGAGCACCAGAAGGAAACCCACGCGAAGGCAGGGAGAACATGCAAACTCCACACAGAAACGCCAACTGATCCGAGGTTCGAACCAGCGACTCAGCGACCTTCTTGCTGTGAAGCGATAGCACTATCTATTGCGCCACTGCCTCGCCCATTTGTTTTTTTTACTGCTTTTTATTTTACAGAACAAGTAAATGAACTAAATCAAAATGTTGGTTTAATTAGACTTTTTTAGACTTTAAATACGTGATAGGCGTTTAAAAAGCTTTAAGTTTGAAACTGTGCATAGATAAAAAGGTAAAAAAAAAACACAAGTTAAAAATGGCAGCATTTAAACCAAAGGTAAGGAACATTTTAAAAAGCCTAGGGCTTTAGATTTTTAGATTTGTCACCAAATGTATTAGTTTTTCACAAATTATATATTTATAGATAATATTAATAAAACACAATTTCCTTAAAGATTATTTAATATACATTAAAAATACTTGTTATTCATTAATTTTCCTTCGGCTTGGTCCCTTATTTATCAGGGGCCGCCATAGCGGAATGAACCACCAAAATACTTGTTATAATAAATATAAATAAAATAAACAATAAATTAAAATACCTAAAATAAGTCCAAGTATATCAACGTAGTAGGAAACAATCAATATAACCTCATGGCTGTGATTCAAGAGCAATGTGTCTTTTAAAATATCAGATAATTTGGTATTTTTTAAAAAACATTATTAGTGTTCATGTAATGGTAAAACTGCAAGAAAGCGATATTCTACAATAAAAAAAATATCAAGTTATAAATAAATAATACTTCAAACTCTCTCCCTCTCTCTTTGTATATTTGTGTTTGTGTGTGTTAATAAAATATTAATATATAAAAGAGTTTAAAGTATAACTGAGAGCTTTACTAAACACATGAGTCAGACTTACTCTTGTTTTCATACCTTACTCTATACATTTGAATTAACAAATTAAATCCATTTTTATTAAACCTATAATACCCTACCTTGAGGAAATCGTTCTCGTCTTGTAATCTCTCGATCTCCTCCTCCAGCTCCTGGTCGGGCTCTGGTAACGGCTCCGCGGGGCGGCGCGTGTCCTCTGGCGGCCGCTGCGGCTCCGTCACCGGCGAGCTCGGCGTCTTCGTCGTCATGCCGCTGTCCTTCTTCAAGCTTTTGTTCATGTGAAACTGAATAAGCTCTGACTGCAGGCATCCCTCCCTCCAGAAGCCCGGCCCGCATCCAACCGCGCTCTTGGCCGCCTGTTTTCCCCCGTCTGCCTTGGAGCTCTCGCGTTTCCCCGGAGAGGGTTTGCTGGAGCTGGGCTGGTCGGACACCACATCTGCCCCCAGAAGCGGCTCCTCTGCGGCGGCGTAGGGCTCCTCGGATGAGCCGCTGCGCTCGGTACTCCTGCCCTTCTCCGCGCGCCTCAGAGTCGGGCTTTCAGCACCACTGGCGTGGACAGCAGCCGCACCTTTGCCCGCGTGTCTGTCTTTCCCGGTGTGCACGGTGACCGGAGAGTTACTGCGGCTGCTTTTCCCGCCTGTTTTCGACGCCGAGGCTTTCGAGCACCCGCTTTTTGAAGCGGCTTTTGTCGGAGAATCTTTGAATCTCCCCGGCGAGGACGCGCGCTGCTGCTGCTGCTGCTGCTTCATGTTTTCCACAGACTCCATTCTGTCATCTGCATGAGTTCATGTGTGCATCCACATCCATTGTATCCTATAAAGCTAAAAAGAGAAGCGATTTCTGTGTTTTAAACAGCAAAAGGGAACCTTTACATCATGATATTAGCTTGAAAACCAGCGTGTCTATTGAGTAACAAAGAGCATCAGGTAGAACAAATTTAAAGGGATAGTTCACCCAATAATGAACATTTACTACACTGAAAACAATGATGTCTGCAAAAATGTTGCAAAGAATTTGCATGTTGAATTTAAACAAGTTAAAATTAGCATCAACTTATTGCTTGTTTAAATTAAGCCCAAATAAATTGTTTGCCATCACTAAAATTAAAAAAATGTAGTAAATGCAAGGAATCATTTTTGAATAATTTTTTTCAGTGAACTCACCGTGCACTCACTCCTTTATTATTTTCGAATACAAAAGAAGATATTTTGAAGAACGCTGAAAAGGGATAACCATTGACGTCTCGCTAAAACAATTGTGGAAGTCATTGCAGGTTTCAGCTTTCTTCACTGAAAAAAAAAATAATTAAAGATGATTCCTTGCAGGGGCGGACTGGGACAAGAATTCAGCCCTGGCACTGTTGCCACACCAGCCCACATTACCACACCGACACAGCCCCACCCACGGACACGCACATTCACTATTTATTTTGGTGTAAAGATGGTGAAATAATATGACATTCTTGCCAGATTTTGATTATGTCCGGGTAACCTTGGATTGGGTCGGCCCATCTTGAAACCAGGTGGCAGTTGCCGATTGGGCCAAATGATATACATTTCTTCTTATTATTTTTATTATCATCATCATCATAATATCACATCTAGCAAGAGATAAAAGCTGTCTGCACTTAAAAACAATACATACTAAAAAAAAAAAAAAAAAACTGACCGGCCCACATTTAAAAATTTGTCCGGCCCTTCTGGCATTTGCCAGACTTGCCAGATGGCCAGTCCGCCTCTGATTCCTTGGATTTACTAAATTTTTTTACGTCAAGTGGTTGTAAACTATTTATTTGGGCTGAATTTAAACCAACAAATTAAGTTGAACATTATTATTTAACTTGTTTGTTTAAATTTAACACAAATAAAATGTTTGCAACAGTTCTGTATGCAGCACTTTTTTCAGTGTTCAGGCTATATCTCTTTTGCTTTTGTGTTCAACAGAAAGAAACACAAACCGGTTTGTGACAGCAAATGTATAGAATGTGTAGCCTAGATGATGACTGTCTCTTTAAAGAATGGATTTTAAACACAGCACAACCCATAGATAGCCACATTAGATGTCGCCTACACTGTTTTCTGTTGGAAGGAATGCGTCAATAGAGCCGCCATTTTGGTACAGGGTAGCACTCCATTGAAATAAACGTGGGGGAAAGGTGCAGTGAAGGACTGCCATTCAGAGCCAGAGATGTATAAACATATCTATATTGACAAAATTATAATTTTACATCACTGGATAAGTGATCGCACGAGCATTGCCGACAAAGAGCGTGTGTTTGTGTGCATGGAAATGTTTTATCCTACCTGTTAAATCTGATCTAATCCTTGTCCTGAAACTAACATTTTTTTTTTTTCATTTTTATTGTTAAGACATATAATACTGTAAGGGTTGTTGAACATTTGAAGTTCTAAAACAGCTGTTTTCTCAAAAAAAGACGTGATAGTGTAATTAGAAACTGAATTGGAAATGACCTTATTGTAATATAGTCAGTGGTGAACTGAGGTGGGCCGGTCTAAGGCTTGAAACTCCAGGGCTGAAAAAGAGTCCCACTCCGGCCCTGCGTCCTGCATTCTTCAATACACCTTCCTCTGTGTTCAACAGAAGAAAGAGACTCAAATGGCTTTAAAACAAGTGGAGGATGAGAAAATGATGGCAGGATTATTTTTAGGTGAACTGCATGTCCCTTTAAAGACCAATTATAAACCTGATTTAACCCATTTAAAAAGGATGTATTCAGGTCGACTCAAGAGATGCTAAAATTTTTTGTCCATGGATGTATAGATCTGTTTTTACAGACATGATGAATAAAATCAATTATTTTACACGTTAACACATAAGAAATGTCTTATTTTGTTCAAAAAGGCTTTAAGAAGTCTTTCCATTGGGAAAGGGAAATTTTATTTATGTATTTATGCGTAAAGAACAAAGTACAGAATAGGGCTGCACGATATTCGAAAAATCTGACATTAGAGACAGCATTGTCGAGCAACAGAGCTCTTATTTAATAGTTTTTATTTTTCCTTAGAGCAGGACAGATTTCATTGACATAGAGAAATTGATCGGTGGGATTGATCCATATGACGTCACAGGATGCTCTGAAGGCTGAGCAGATGTTGTCATCATCAGTGATGGTGTGGCTCAGCACAGGCCTGTTCATTTCACCAACATCTTTACAGTAAATCTGATCATATCAAGCCAAAATAGTAGACTACTGTCTAACGTCTTTTATAAAATAATAAAACAAAACAAAGATATCTTTCTCTGCATCGAAAAATTCCATAGCCATATCACTTTCGGACGAATAAAGAAATATTAAATAACAAAAACACCGAGTGTTTTCTGATCCAGCAGCCGGGATATGATTAAAATGTAGATGAGACGTCATTAATTATTATAAACAATATTCAGAGACGTTACTAAAGCGCAGCTTGTTTTATTACCCTGTTGTTGGTACATGAGCTATTCACGTAGGATAATAATTAAGGTTATTAGCATAAATATCATTTTAGTTTCCACTTGGTTATATCCATGTCGAACAATACTTTATTTCTGCCATTCTTACTCATATTTTGTTGAATATAATGTCGAGGTGAGGTATTGTCTCATAACCTCTCCAAGGTGAATGAACCGTTCAAGCTTTTTTTGTGCCCAGACGAACAACACACATAATAACAACGCACATATATGTCTCTTAATGACAGATAAACACAATTCTTACCTTTTAACATCTCATCTTCCCATCTCCATGCTCCGTGAAGAAAATGACGGCAGTGAAGAGCGTCGTAAAACCACCATTAGACTGATCAATATTCATAAGGTGACGTCACTATCTGGGCGGAGACTCCTCAGGCGGCTGCATGGAATATCGTCTAAAATCTGATATTAATTATAATTTTTATGCATTCATTTTTCAGTACAGAACAAAATATGTCCGTATGTTTGTTTATTTGTTCGTTAGCAAAACAAAAAGGCTAGGACAGCTACATTATAACCGTAATTTACAAAATATTAACACTCAAATATTAAAAACAAACATCATTTGATGACTAAAAGACAAAAAGGATCATTGTGCAGTTATAAAACGCAAAGTAATTGTTGTTTTAATTCCTTAGCAAAAGGTTGTGATAAATTTAATGCATAATAAAATTTAATATGGTCACTTACACTCATCGGCCACTTTATTAGGTACAACTCAGCCAATCACATGGCAGCAACTCATCAGAATGCCTTGAAGAAAGAGGTCAGAGGAGAATAACCAGGGTTTCAGCTAATTGAAAGGCAACAGTAACCAATCAAAGTATGCAGAACAGCATCTCTAAACGCACAACACATCCAACCTTGAGGCGGATGGGCTACAGCAGCAGCAGACCACACCAGGTGCCACTCCTGTCAGCTAAAAACAGGAAACTGAAGCAACAATTGGCACAGGCTTATCAAAATTAGACAATAGAAGATTAGAAAACGTTGCCTGGTCTGATGAGTCTCAATTTCTGCTGCGAAATTCAGATGGTCGGGTCAGAATTTGACGTCAACAACATGAAAGCATGGATCCATCCTGCCTTGTATTAGCGGTTCATGCTGGTGGTGGTGGTGTAATGGTGTGGGGGATATTTTCTTGGCACACTTTGGGCTCATTAGTACCAGTTAAGCATCGTGTCAACGCCACAGCCTACCTGAGTATTGTTGCTGACCATGTCCATCCCTTTATGACCACAGTGTACCCATCTTCTGATGGCTACTTCCAGCAAGATAATGCTCCATGTCATAAAGCGTGAATCATCTCAGACTGGTTTCTTCAACATGACAATGAGTTCACTGTACTCAAATGGCCTCCACACTCACCAGAGCTTAATCTAATAGAGCACCTTTAGGATATGGTGGAACGGGAAATTCACATCATGGATGTGCAGCCGGCAAATCTGCAGCAACTGCGTGATGCTATCATGTTAATATGGAGCAAAATCTCAGAGGAATAATTCCAGTACCTTGTGGAATCTATGCCATGAAGGATTAAGACAGCTCTGAAGACAAAAGAGGGTCCAACTTAATAAGGTGTACCTAATAAAGTGGCCGGTGAGTATATTCTTGTTTAACTAATATAGCTTAGAAAAAAGGTTGAAAATTATTGAATAAATAGGCCTATCTATGTTTCGCTGAATGATGTTGTAACGTTGTATTTTATCTATATTTTGACATTTTAAACATTAGACATCGTCACTAAATCCACTTTGCGTGGATTAATTTGTTATTATTCACATTTTTGTCATTTTCTTGAAAGCAGACGTGTCATCTTTGACTTTTAAAAACCGAATATGATGGCAAAATATAAAGCAAATAATTACATTTCAGCTCAGAATAAATCCTGATTTGTAAATCCAGTGACTTCCTTAAAACCTTTCAGAATTAATAAATATTAATGATTTTTGTAAGGTCAGCATTTTGAGTGTTTGAATGAAATGTCATTATTGCGGGCTTCTCTCTCTGTCAGACTGACAGGATCAATAGAGCTGGGCTCCACCCATTGCGTCTCCACACACACACACACACACACACACACACACACACACACTGCCGTCTGTCTGCTGTCTGCCTTTATGCCCAGTCATACTGCAATACAAAGGCTTCTTACTATTTAATTGCATATTTGATTACATATTTGATTTATAATAAAGTTACCAGGAAGAACCAAAAAGGTGCTTTTAACAGTCATGCCATATAAATAGGCTTCAAAAATCATATCATTTACTGTAAATTTATAACCAACTCAGTCTCATTCTGAAAACATACTGCTATATACATTTCTGGAGAGTGCCAAATATGTCTCAGGAGCTATGTTGTTTTGCAGTTTTTGTTTTCACAAATCCACCAGAGGGCACTGTGTATGCTTTTTGAGATCTGCAATTTCTCTCCGTTACATTGGTGCCGTGTTTCGGATAGAAGTGAGGTTTAGGGGGGTGAGTGTAATGGAGGCCAGCTAGTGAAGTGCTGTGCAGGTAATCCCTACTCCTCTGACCTCTAAAAGGTGGTCCATGGACAGACGCTAGAGGCCATGGTCTTTATTAGCCTCCTTGTTAGAGCAGTGGTTCCCAACAAGGGCATCCTGGCCCACAAGTGGGCCTCAGTGAGCTCTGTGGTGGGTCGTATCATATTTTTAAAAACGTTTTAGTGTTGGTTGTTTCTCAATATGCGTTCTTCAGCAAACTTGATTCGTTTAAAAATCTGTTTTATTTATATTGTGCAACGTATATCTATAATGTTTTATGCATATATTTTTTGAAAGGGGGAAAAACAATGAATGGTTGTATGGATGCTGTAATGTTTAAATAATAATAAAAAAAATAATAAAGGCAAAAAAAAGGTTGTCAACCACTGTGTTAGAGCAACCAACTCCCATACAACGAGTCACCGGTTTGATCCCAGCTCGGACCAGGTTGGGTGGTGTAGGACCGGCGGGGTTACATGTACATAACTTTTTGTGGGTTGAAAATGGTGACGTTGACATTAAAGGGCACTGTAAAAAATGCAGGGTTCCACACAATTCATTCCTAATAAAACAAATAGATTAATTAACAAACTTAAGTGGAATGAACTGAAAACATTTAAGGCCCCCCCCCCAAATTTATGAATTGTCGTTTCAGCTCATTTTAAATAAGTAGTTTGAAAAAGCTGCAAAATTGTTTATTTTTTTGGAGTGTGCCACAGGGGTGAGTAAATGTTCTTCACGAATCATGAACCATATATGACAGAGCCTTGATTTTTAGGAGTGTTTTCTCTGTTTTCTCAGGAGAAGCACTTTACCATCGAGACCAGCAGCCTGTAAGTACATTTAAGACTTGTTTCAGTTGTTGTGTATGGTTTGAGGACTTGTTTTCAGCTGTTTGTGTGAAGTTGTAGGACATTCAAAGTTGCTTTCAGTTGTGTATAATACTAGAAGTGTTTAGCCACTGTTTCCTTGGTTACTATAAGAGCTTGTGTAGGCGGTTTTGCGCCGTCCGCCCGCAGTTTCGGCCCTTGTTTTGACTCGGGAGGCGTGTCCAAACGCCAGGTAACCACTATATAGTGAGCACGCTAGCTTGACTATATAGATACTATACTATATAGATTCGCACTCTATAACATCAGAAAGATCCGACTCTTCTTATCTGAACATGCAGCTCAACTCCTTGTTCAAGCTCTTGTTCTCTCCAAACTGGATTACTGTAACTCTCTACTAGCCGGGCTTCCAGCTAACTCTATCAAGCCTCTTCAACTGCTCCAGAATGCAGCAGCACGAGTGGTCTTCAATGAACCTAAACGAGCACATGTCACTCCGCTGCTAGTCCGTTTGCACTGGCTGCCAGTTGCTGCTCGCATCAAATTCAAAGCTCTGATGTTTGCCTACAAAGTGACTTCTGGCCTTGCTCCTTCTTATCTGCTCTCACTTCTGCAGATCTATGTGCCCTCCAGAAACTTGCGTTCTGTGAATGAACGTCGCCTCGTGGTTCCATCCCAAAGAGGGAAGAAATCACTTTAGCGAACGATCACTCTCAATCTGCCCAGTTGGTGGAATGAACTCCTTAACTGCATCAGAACAGCAGAGTCACTCGCTATTTTCAAGAAACGACTAAAAACTCAACTATTTACTCTCCACTTCACTTCCTAATCTGCAATTGCCTCTGAATATCACACTAACAGTACAAAAAATAAAATAAAAATAAAAATACTAATACTACTAATACTTTCCTTCTTAGACTTTACAGACCTGAAACTTGCCTATAGCACTTATTCATTGTTGCTCTTAGTTGTGTAAATTGCTTCCTTGTCCTCATTTGTAAGTCGCTTTGGATAAAAGCGTCTGCTAAATGACTAAATGTAAATGTAAAAATGAATGTGAACACAGTGGAGTCAAAAAGTCTTTCACAAATGGATGTTTTTGTTTTTGCTAATTTAATGTTTGTATAAAGCATTAGGCTCATGCACGTATTTAGTAGTGTGTGTGTGTTTGTGGGTGTGCGGTTTTGGGGGAAGGTCAGACGGTCTCTCCTTCTGTCCAGCTGGTGTCTGAATGACGGGCCGCGCAGCAGCTGCTGAACGTGAGGGACGTTTATAATTGCTGCCATTAGGAGAAAACAGCAGAGATCAGCCTGTTCAGTGAAATAATGACAAGCAGCTATAGGAATAATAGTCAAATGTGTATCCATACGACAAAACGGCAGCTTAAAACAAACCTCTAATCTAGAGATTTTATAAACTTCTTATTAATCCTGCATGTTTACACTATTTGTTGAATAATGCTATAAATAATGCTGTAATAATATAAAATATATAATATGTATTGTCGTTAATTCACTGAGTGGCTTCAGAAGATCTACACACGGCAGAATATCACATTTATTTAGTTCACTTTAACATTAAAAACCATAAAGAAAGTTTCCTCAAATCAGGGTTGCCAAATCCTCTGTTTTCCCCTGTAATTTTGACTGCTTTTTCACCATATGATGTGGGCTGTTGTTTTATGTGTACGACATATTGCATCAATTAAATTAATATTTTTGCAGTAAAATGTGCCTAATATTTCATATATAGTACATATTTTATAATATTGACACTTTATAAGAAATTCAAAGGATTTGTATTTTTGCATATTAATGGCAACATGTTTTGAGGTTTGGTATTATTAAAATGCTAGCAGCATGCTAATTCATCCCACTAGCCAAGTTAAAGCATGCTAGAAACATGTCAGATATGTTCATTCTTGCTAGCAATGTGCTTTGTGATACTTAATGCATAACATTTACACTCATATGAAAAAGGTGTTATTCACAAAGTGATGTACAAACTGTATTTCTATGTGTTAGTAATTTTGTTTAGGTTTGCTATTATTAAAATGCTACTAGCATGCTAATTCATCATGCTATCAAAGTAAAACATGCTAGAAACATGTTAGATATGTTTATTAGATATGCAATGTGCTAGCAAAATATCTTAGCCTCATTTATGCTAGAATTGTGTTAACCGAATCCGGGTTGCCAAATCCATGCTAAAAATAAGGTAATAACATGCTAACAAAACATATTAGCCTCATCTATGCTAGAGTTGTATTAACCGAATTAGGGTTGACAAATCCATGCTAAAAAATAAGGTAATAACATGCTAACAAAACATATTAGCCTCATCCATGCTAGAGTTGTATTAACCGAATTAGGGTTGACAAATCCATGCTAAAAAATAAGGTAATAACATGCTAACAAAACATATTAGCCTCATCCATGCTAGAGTTGTATTAACCGAATCAGGGTTGCCAAATCCATGCTAAAAAAATAAGGTAATAACATGCTAACAAAACATATTAGCCTCATCCATGCTAGAGTTGTATTAACCGAATCAGGGTTGCCAAATCCATGCTAAAAAAATAAGGTAATAACATGCTAACAAAACATATTAGCCTCATTCATGCTAGAGTTGTATTAACCGAATCAGGGTTGCCAAATCCATGCTAAAATAAGGTAATAACATGCTAACAAAACATATTAGCCTCATCCATGCTAGAGTTGTATTAACCGAATCAGGGTTGCCAAATCCGTGCTAAAAATAAGGTAATAACATGCTAACAAATCATATTAGCCTCATCCATGCTGGAGTTGTATTAACCAAATCAGGGTTGCCAAATCCGTGCTAAAAATAAGGTAATAACATGCTAACAAAACATATTAGCCTCATCCATGCTAGAGTTGTATTAACCGAATCAGGGTTGCCAAATCCATGCTAAAAATAAGGTAATAACATGCTAACAAAACATATTAGCCTCATCCATGCTAGAGTTGTATTAACCGAATCAGGGTTGCCAAATCCATGCTAAAAAATAAGGTAATAACATGCTAACAAATCATATTAGCCTCATCCATGCTAGAGTTGTATTAACCGAATCAGGGTTGCCAAATCCATGCTAAAAATAAGGTAATAACATCCTAACAAAACATATTAGCCTCATCCATGCTAGAGTTGTATTAACCGAATCAGGGTTGCCAAATCCATGCTAAAAATAAGGTAATAACATCCTAACAAAACATATTAGCCTCATCCATGCTAGAGTTGTATTAACCGAATCAGGGTTGCCAAATCCTCGGTTTTCTTGTGTTATTTTTTCCTACTTTTTAGTGATTTTTTTATTTGATGTGGGTTGTTTTTTATGGGTTTGTCATATTGCATCAATTATTTTTATATTTAATAAATATTTACTATATATATTTTTTAAAATTATTATAATTATTATATATACTTCTTTCAAATCATACTGCAGCGTTCCTAAAATGTCTCATCAGTGCACTAATATTTCAGACAGCAGTCCTGTGTGTGTTGGAGCGTCTTCATCAGGAGCAGCAGATGGTGAATCCTGTCAGACTTCAGTCCTGAATTTAAAACGTGCGGCTGAGCGTAACCGTGGAAACCTTTGTCTTGGCTGAGGAGGAGGAGGGCAGCAGCCCTCTGATTGGTCCTCTGAGACTCTATGATTGACAGGGGGCGGGGCATGGAGGTCACAGCGGAAGCAGAGGCCGCCGTTACTGCTGCTGTTGAACGCAGGAGGGCTCCACCGACAAACACAGCAGAAAGTAAGAGAAATTATTAAGACACACACACACACACACACACACACTGATTTCTAGATTGTTACAAATAAATCCTAAAATGTTGATTGTTAAATATACTCTATTAATGTATCATTATTACTTTTTAATCACTACTAATATGCACTGTAAAAAAAAACCTAATTTTACAGAAAAAATCTCTAAATTTTTTACAGTAATTTTTTGTCATTTCACATTATATTCAAAACTTAGTAAAATGACAAACAATCTCTCTAAATTAACCGTTTGACTTTCATTTTAGGTACTTTATTATTAAAGACAAATTACCGACAATTTTGTTTTTTATACAGGGAAATTACAATATTATTTATACAGTATTTTTTCTGTTATTTTAAATTATATTCAAAAGTTCGTAAAAATTACAAACATTATCTGTAAATTAACAGCTTGACTGTTATTTTATGTACTATATAATTAATGACAAATTACAGCAATTTGTCTGTTTTATACAATAAAATTAATGTATTATTTACAGTGTTTTTTCCTGTTTTCTTTTTAAGTACATTTAAAATTACGTAAAATTAAAGTAATAAATTATAATTACTTGCTCTGTAAAAAAAAAAATCGTAAAAAAAGGTCAAATGACTGGCAGCTACGGCTGCCAAACAAAAACCATAAAATTACGGTAAAATTTCTTTGTTGAAATAAAGTGCAAAAAATAATAAATCTACAGATATTTTCATTAAAATATTTACAGAAAAACACATATTTTACAGACTTTTCCTAGATTATTACTATCAAATCCATTTAATAAAGTAACACACTAAGAGCGCTCACATACACCTGTTTCAGATTGTGCTGATTGCACACACACAGTCGGAGGATCGTTATGAACTGATTACATGCACTTTAAAAGCAGCACAGACGCACGCACCAATTGCTTAGTCTTGTTATACTGCTACTGTGAACATTATAACGTGTTTCTCTTCTTTGGCCTTGCTTTGTTTGTTAATTGTTTACGTTGTTTGCTGCCAGGACTGATCATTTGCTTGTTAATTGACCATGACTCTGGATTCCCTGCATACATCTGTTTCCAGGTCGCCCCTATGTTGACTTTTGCTTACCTGACCATCTCTGTGTAATAAACCTGCATTTGAATCTGCACTTCTTTGTCAGGGTCCCCTTCATGTTACAGTTCCATTTAATTTAAGATTTGGGACTGAATTATTTCATACAACTTAAACCTCTACATGTTTTAAAGTAATACTATTCAATAAAATGTAAGTTATGGTTGTGAGAATTTTAATAAGTTGTATCTCGTTTGATGTTTTTTCCAAACTTTTTTGATCCAAAATACAACTGTTAAACTACAACCAAGAGCATGTCTTGGCATTTTATTAAAGGCGTTTAATTGTAAAAAAAAAATTAAATAACATTGTTTTCTCTTGAACTTTTAGTGCAGTCACTTTATTGATGGTGTTTGATCATAATAACCTAGGAAAAGTCTGTAAAATAACAGTGTTTCTCTGTAAAACTCTTATTGTGTTACTTTATTAAATGGATTTGATCATAATAATCTAGGAAAAGTCTGTAAAATAACAGTGTTTCTCTGTAAAACTCTTATTGTGTTACTTTATTAAATGGATTTGATCATAATAATCTAGGAAAAGTCTGTAAAATAACAGTGTTTCTCTGTAAAACTCTTATTGTGTAACTTTATTAAATGGATTTGATCGTAATAATCTAGGAAAAGTCTGTAAAATAACAGTGTTTCTCTGTAAAACTCTTATTGTGTAACTTTATTAAATGGATTTGATCGTAATAATCTAGGAAAAGTCTGTAAAATAACAGTGTTTCTCTGTAAAACTCTTATTGTGTTACTTTATTAAATGGATTTGATCATAATAATCTAGGAAAAGTCTGTAAAATAACTGTGTTTTTCTGTAAATATTTTAATGAAAATATCTGTAGATTTATTATTTTTTGCACTTTATTTAAACAAAGAAATTTTACCGTAATTTTATGGTTTTTGTTTGGCAGCCGTAGCTGACAGTCATTTGACCTTTTTTTGCGATTTTTTTTTTTACAGTGTGCATACCTTTTAACATTGGGATGTAAAAATAAGGGATATGCCGACCATAATAAGGGATTGTCCTGACCCCCCTTAAAGAATCCCCAAATTACTAAATATGCTCATTTGGAGCTGTTTCATTGTAAAAAAAAAAAAAAAAACTGTTAAATTGTCAGTATTATTTTTTTATTATTATTAATTACAAAAGGTAAAAAATAAATAGTATACATTAGCAGCGAATAAATTAGCAAACAGGTCAGCTTATTTAAATAATTAGCTGTTTTAATGAATAGAATCAAGCTATCAAATCTCATTAGCCGTTCCTTCACTGTTTAACAGTGTTTACAACTCATGTTCTCCTCGTGAGTGAACGTGTAAGCGCCAGAGGCTTTCTGGGAAATGAAATGTCAGATGACAGTGACTACTCATTGGCATTTACTTTGTTTTATTATTATTGTTTTGTATTACAGCAATGCATATCTGTCATTTGAAAACAAAAGAAAATGGGTCGTTGATGACAACTGCGTATTCAAAAGCACGATGTACAAAACTGCACATAATATACAACATTATAAAAAAGTCAAGACAAAACACGTGATATAGTTCAGGACTTTAGGAACTACTCAAAATGATGATGATAATAATAATACAAGGAAAACAATGATATGGAGCTTAGGACTTTATTTACGCACGATGCAATATTGCAGCTTCTTGCATGTTTCCAAAAGCTATTTTCAGGTGATGTTGTAATTTCCCAACCAGACTTATCATCTGTGATGATGTGATATCAAAATATATGGATATGGATGCATGATTTATTGATCTCGGTCAAAATCTGCTATTAATATCAGCTGATAATTCACTGTCGATTATTTCTAAACCAGGCTGCAAACACTGTTTTTAAGACGACACACGAAACAACATGACTGTGTATGACGGTTTCTGGAAGCTGCATCTGTAATTCTGAGCCAATCCTCATGTTATTTGTGAAGTACCCACATAGATACATGCAAATATATGCAAATGACATATATGACATACAAGTTCATACTTGGATTTTACGCACAACATATATGTCATATATGCAACAAATATAGCATATATACTGATCTTATAAAACAAATATGAATCAAATAACTCACGTATTGTAGAAAAAATGTGATGAATCAACCTAAAATGTGCGATGGACAATACATGCCTCAGACTACTTTTTTGTGAAACTGCAAAAAACGTACTTTAACAAATGTTTGACTGTAGTTTTAGGTAAAGTGAACACTAGGGGGCAGTATGACGACAAGAACATTAGTATATTTTCACACTAATGATATTTACAGAGACATTATTGATGATTAAAGGATTATTTTTTGTAATCCACACATTAAACATTTCATTGCCGTCTATGATTTGTAATAAATACGTTTGGGTCACCTATCTATCTATCTATCTATCTCTATATAGACATTTTTCTGCCGTGGTCAGTTTGCTCGTAGCTTACTTTGCACGCTGTTATGCTTCAGAGCGATCGCTTTCAAAAAAGAAATAAAAGTAATGCAATATCAAGGTAAAACTCTGCTCTTTTCTCTTACGTCTGCTTCTGAAAACACTATTGGTTGGGTTTAGGGAAGAATTGAGCTCAATGATTCGCAAGCTGATCCATTTGACAAGCTATGCCTTCTCCTGGAGGCGTACATGATGAACGTTTGTCTGAAACGTACAATAAAATGTACCCTAAGTAACAAGTTTTAGATTTGCACAAATGTAGGCAGCGCCCTCTAGTGGATTTGTCATCTAAAACGCACAACAAAATACACACTAGGTTACGTATTTCAGATTCAACAAATGTAGACTGCACCTTCTATTGGATTTGTCATCTGAAACGTGCAGCGAAACACACCATAAGTAACATATTTCAGATTCATACAAATGTAGACAGCGCCCTCTAGTGAATTTTTGTCATCTGAAACGTACGACATAACACACCCTAAGTAACGTATTTAACATCGCACAAATGTAGACTGCGCCCACTAGTGGATTTGTCATCTGAAACGTGCAACAAAATACACACTAGGTAATGTATTTCAGATTTGCACAAATGTAAAATGCGCCCTCTAGTGGATTTGTCATCTGAAACGTGCAGCGAAACACATCCTAAGTAACATTTCAGATTCGTACAAATGTAGACAGCGCCCTCTAGTGGATTTGTCATCTGAACCGTACGACATAACACACCCTAAGTAACGTATTTAACATCGCACAAATGTAGACTGCGCCCTCTAGTGGATTATTCATCTGAAACGTGCAACAAAATAAACACTAAGTAATGTATTTCAATTTTGCACAAATGTAAAATTCGCCCTCTAGTGGATTTGTCATCTGAAACGTGCAACGAAACACACCCTAAGTAACGTATATCAAATTCGCAAAAATATAGACAGCGCCCTCTAGTGGATTTGTAATCTGAAACGTGCAACGAAACACACCTGTAGCAACATATTTAACGTTTCAGAAAAATGTAGACTGAGGCAAGTATTTACAATGAGTGAAACATAAAGAACTTTTAGACTCGACTATAATGAACAATGAAGACCATATAATATGACATGTTTTATTGGGACGTTTGTTTAACGTTTTTAAAATGTTATTACTTATTTAAGAACGTAATGTTTAACAGAAATGTCTCTTAATGTGCATATAACCAATACATTTTTTTTTTAAAGCTGAACAATTCAAACTTTCAGAGAACATTTTCATGACGCTTAGTTGAGGATTAATTTACTTCCGCTATAAAAGAATAAAAGTGTCCTGATAATCTACTCTCATCTTGTCATCCAAGATGTTAATTTCTGTCTCTTAATCAGTCGAAAATAAATGAAGGTTTTGAGGAAAACATGCAGAATTGTTGTCCAGATAGTGGACTTCTGTGGTGCCCAGTGGCACTTGAAGAAAGACTCCAGGATTATTGCTATAGTAAATGCAAATGTATGTGTCATCTACAGATTCTGTTGATTTACAATTGAATTCATATCCTCATATCTTTAGTTTAAACTAAATTTCACAAGTTTGATGCAAATTTTTGCCAGAGTTGTTTGTCATTATACAAATATATATATATATATATATATATATATATATATATATATATATATATATATATATATATATATATATATATATGATGACAAAAAAGATGTAGTACTAAATAAAGTTGTTTTCAAATAAGGAATTGAGTATTATGCATACAGGGATGGAAAATATGCATTTTACGAATGTGCGGTGGCATATTTTGAGTTTTGATATTATTTATATTATTATATAAACCCTGCTGCTAGCCACTCTGAAATCTGCTACCGTACCTTTACCATCTTGAATGACATTACGGTGAGTAAATTATCAGGAATTTTTCATTCTAGAAGTAAACTAATTTTTCAATGGGAACAGTAGGAAAATGTTATCAGATCATACTTTTGCTAGTTGACCAGCGGGCACCTTGATGTCAAAACACCATCAAAAAAACGCTTGAAAAATGCACATCAGTTTGATGTTAATTGACTGCCTTGATATCAAAACAACATCAAATTGACATCTTACATTGCCGTCAAAAACACGTCAAAAATCCATTGCAGGACTGTCCTGACATCAATTTTATAACCAATATTACAGGGGTTCTCAACTGGTTTGGCAAATTTTTAGGAACTAACAAATTTTTAGGAACTATAATACAATTTTAGGAATAATACTTAATTTGTATTTATTTGTTAACATAAGAAGTTCAACAAGACTTACAATTAAAACTATTTTACGTCTTTTTTGTCATCAATATATATATATATATATATATATATATATATATATATATATATATATATATATATATATATATATATAAATAAATAAATAAATATATATATATATATATATATATATATATATATATATATATATATATATAT
This sequence comes from Danio rerio, assembly GCF_052040795.2. Lineage (NCBI taxonomy): Eukaryota > Metazoa > Chordata > Actinopteri > Cypriniformes > Danionidae > Danio > Danio rerio. The sequence continues at coordinate 5,427,205 of NC_141036.1, read as the reverse complement.
ATATATATCCATCCTTTACATATTCGGGGTCGTGCTTGCGCTGAGACCTATTTGTTGCAATAATTGAATGAAATTTCACTTGTCAAATGGTAGGGTTGTCGCACACACATTTCAAAATAAAAGACCGGTATAAGCAAAATAAGTAAAAATTTTAACTTTTGTTTTTCGGACCACACACTCTGCGACCCACCGAAAATGTTCCCGTGACCTACTTTTGGGTCGCGACCCACCAGTTGAGAAACACTGCAATATTAGATGTCAGTTTGATGTCATTTTGACACCTACATGCATTGTAAGAATACCATAATAATCCAGTTTAAATGTGAAGTTTTGTAGTTTGAAGTTTATGTTTCTTATAATACTTTTTTGTGTTGTTATTTTGTTGGTCAAAAGGGCGACAATATGTGAATGTTAAATAGATGTTAAGGTTTTGACATCAAATTGATGCATTTTTGACGTCAAATTTAGTTTAATGCCATCAAGGTGAATGGGAATAATGTCCCAAATTGAAGAAAAAGGATATCTGCAGAGTGTTTTGTTCAGTCTCTCTCCACTTAAAATGTTTGTGTCCGCCTGGCCTGAGTTTTTGTGTAAATTTGTAGTTTTATAGTTTTAAGTTTATTTTCATTTTATTATAATGCTTTTGTGTGATTATTTTAGAGGTCAAAACGGCATCAACGTGTGGATGTTAAATAGATGTCAAGTTTTGGCATCAAATTGATGCATGGTTTTATGTATTTTTTGATATCAATGTCAATTTAATGTAGTTTTGACATCAAGGTGCGTGCTCAATAGGAATAATCTCCCTGTAGCAAAATACCCAAAATACATTCACATCAACACACAGGCTCCTACAGTCCCAAATTGAAGAAAAAGGATATCTGCAGAGGGTTTTGTTCAGTCTCTCTCCACTTAAACTCGTGTTTGTGTCCGCCTGGCCTGTGTTTTTGTGTAAATTAGAATTTTTTTTTGTTTGAAGTTTATAGTTCTTATAGTATAATATTTTTTATGTTGGCGAGGCAGTGGCGCAGTAGGTTGTGCTGTCGCCTCACAGCAAGAAGGTTGCTGTGTCGCTGGTTCGAACCTCGGCTCAGTTGGCCTTTCTGTGTGGAGTTTGCATGTTCTCCCTGCCTTTGCGTGGGTTTCCTCCGGGTGCTCCGGTTTCCCCCACAGTCCAAAGACATGCGGTACAGGTGAATTGGGTAGGCTAAATTGTCCCTAGTGTGTGTGAATGTGTGTGTGGATGTTTCCCAGAGATGGGTTGCGGCTGGAAGGGCATCCGCTGCGTAAAAACTTGCTGGATAAGTTGGCGGTTCATTCCGCTGTGGCGACCCCGGATTAATAAAGGGACTAAGCCGACAAGAAAATGAATGAATGAATTTTTTATGTCGATATTTTGTTGGTCAAAATGGCGTCAATGTGTAGATGTTCAATAGACGTCAAGGTTTTGAAGTCAAATTGTTGCATTTTTTATGTCGATTTCAATTTTATGTCGTTTTGACATTAAGGTGATGGGAATAATGTCCTAAAATGAAGAAAAAGGGTATCTGCAGAGTGTTTTTGTTCAGTCTCTCTCCACTTAAACTCATGTTTGTGTCCGTCTGGCCTGTGTTGTGTAAATTTGGACTTCCTTAAAATTTCTTTTTTTGGATTTTTCTTATACTCTAATTTTCGATGTCATTATTTTGGAGGTCAAAAGGGCATCAATGTATAAATGTTAAGTAGACGTCAAGGTTTTTGACATATTGATCCATATTTTATGTATTTTGTAACGTCAATATAAATTTAATGTCGTTTTGACATCAAGGTGCGTGCTCAATAAGAATAATGTCCCTGTAGCAGCAGCAAACAGCCAAAGGCTTGGCATCTCAACGCACGTTTTACACACACAACCAATGTCCAATCCTGCTTCCGATTCAAGTTTAAATTCACTTTATTTAGCTTACTGGAAATACATACTTGCAATTAATGGTGAATACCTTAGCGTCCTAAAGTGTGGGTGTGTGGTAAAAACTGTATGCGTTCCCTCACTCAAGCCTTCTTCCCACATGCAAGAAACACCGACTTTAGTTTGAAGTTTATTTTTCTTTTATTATAATGCGTTTGTGTCGTCATTTTGGTGGTCAAAAGGGCATTAACGTGTGGATGTTAAATAGACGTCAAGGTTTTGAAGTCAAATTGATGCATTTTTTAATGTCGATTTCAATTTTATGTCGTTTTGACATTAAGGTGAATGGGAATAATGTCCTAAAATGAAGAAAAAGGGTATCTGCAGAGTGATTTTGTTCAGTCTCTCTCCACTTTAACTCATGTTTGTGTCCGCCTGGCCTGAGTTTTTGTGTAAATTTGAAGTTTTTTAGTTTGAAGCTTATTTTTCTTATAATATTTGTGTCATTATTTTTACATCAATGCGTGGATGTCAAATAGACGTCAAGGTTTTGACATCAATATTGATGCATTTTGGATGTGTTTTTGACGACAATGTCTTTTTGACATCAAGGTGTCCGCTCAATGGGAATAATATCCCAAAATGAAGAAAAAGTATATTTGCAGAGTGTTTTGTTCAGTCTCAATACACATGAACTCATGTTTGTGTCCGCCTGGCCCGTGTTGTGTTTGTTCACGATGCTCTCGCTTATTTGGATGATGTTATTAATGCTTTTAATCGCGCTTTGCTCTGCCCTTTCTCCTCCTGCGGCCGCTCTCCGCCGGCTTCTCCTCCAGCTTGGCCGTGTTTCCATTGCTGGAGGTCAAGGCTCCGTTAGAGGCTCCGTTATGAAGTGCTCTGGGTTTGTCACGGCGCGGCTGACGGCGGTACGTCTGGTAGTAGAAGTTCCCGAACAGGATGATGAAGGTGAGAGCGTATCCGATCAGACACCAGTGCATCCACTTGGGGAACGGACAGTCCGAGTACAGAGACAGAGCCGTGTGGCCGATGGTGACGTGAAACTGGACCTGAGGAACGAACACAACATCATTAGTAAGTGGACGCCATTGCTTATTCTACATTTTATTGTCACTGATATTTCAGAGCTACTTTTGACACTAATATTAGACGTCAATTTTATGTCATTTTAACATCATAAATAAGACGTAATAACATCAAATTGACATCTAACATTGGTGTCAAAAAACGATTGCACTTGATATTTGCCTCATTATGACACTAATATTAGACGTCAATTTTATGTCATTTTAACATCATAAATAAGTCGTAATAACATCAAATTGACATCTAACATTGACCTTTTTATTGCGCATGCTGGAGTTTGTGTGGTAAAAGTGTTTCCATCGTAGTTTATGCGCATCTTTTCTTATCGAATAAAAAGTTTATCCTACTCATTTATGCGCATATGTTTTTTATGCACATTTTCAAAATTTATGCGCATCGTTACATTTCCATCAACCGTTTTTTTATGCACATATGCAAAATGCGCATAAAAATAGGTGGATGGAAACAGCTAATGAATGACATTTATGTGTATCATCTTTGTTGCTCTGCTTAATGAATATATGCTATGAAAATGGTATGAAAAATGAGAAGTTATCAGGCAAGGAGACAATCGAAAAATGTAAACATAATTATTACCGGATCATAGAAATGTACAGAATGCAATAATGTGCTGGGGAGAACATGCAAACTCCACACAGAAATGCCAACTGACCCAGCCGAGGCCCAAACTAGCGACCTTCTTGCTGTGAGGCGACAGCACTACCTACTGCGCCAACGCGTCGCCCTGTCCCCTTTTTAAATAACTAAAATTTATTCTTTTAAATTTTTTTTTTTTTTACAAATATTTTAATAATAAAAATGTAAAAATCAGCCTTATATTCCACATAAATTCCCAAATTCATTCATTCGCTCATTTTCTTGACAGCTTAGTCCCTTTATTTATCCGGGGTCGCCACAGCGGAATGAACCGCCAACTCATCCAGCAAGTTTTTACACAGGGGATGCCCTTCCAGCCACAACCCATATCTGGGAAACATCCACACACACATTCACACACACACTCATACACTACGGACAATTTAGCCTGCCCAATTCACCTGTACCGCATGTCTTTGGACTGTGGGGGAATCCGGAGCACCCGGAGGAAACCCACACGAAAGCAGGGAGAAAATGCAAACTCCACACAGAAACGCCAACTAAGCAGGGGCTCGACCCAGCAACCTTCTTGCTGTGAAGCGACAGCACTACCTACTGTGCCACTGCTTCACCCAATTTCTTAAATTATTTTATTATTATTTTTCACACAAGATTGTAAAATGTCACCGCTTACCATTTGGATGATGGTCAGATACTTCTTCCACCACAGAAACTTCTGTATTTTTGGACCAAACGCTGCCAGCCCATAATATAAGTACATCAACACATGGATGGCTGCGTTCATGTGAGCCCCGAAGAATGCTGAGAAACAGAGAAAAAAGCACTTAATTATACCTTCATTTAATTGCATACTGTATGATGCACATGCATTTTGCTCAACTAAGATGTGCAGTTCCCAGCATGCTTTATATTTTTGTATATCTTCTACAAATGTTACATAAATAATAAAAAATAGATATATAAATATTTTAGTTTTGCATATGTTTTTGTATTTTACCTCCTGTGTATGCTTTTTAAATATACCAGTCCTGGGCAAAGATTAATCGTGATTAATTGCATCCAAAACAAAAGTTTGATTTGACACTATATATATATATATGTGTGTACTGTGTATATTTCTTATGTATATATAAATACACCCATTCAAACATTTATTTGAGATGTTTATTCATATATATATATATATATATATATATATATATATATATATATATATATATATATATATATATATATATATATATATATGATACAAATTATATTTACATGTAATTATCTTTATAACAATATTGTTGGTATAGTTATGTTTTTATGTATGTGTGTGTATCACATATGTATAATAAATATACACTCACCGGCCACTTTATTAGGTACACCTATTCAACTGCACGTTAACGCAAATTTATAATCAGCCAATCACATGGCAGCAACTCAATGCATTTAGGCATGTAGACATGGTCGAGACGATCTGCTGCAGTCCAAACCGAGCATCAGAATGGGGAAGAAAGGGGATTTAAGTGACTCTAAACGTGGCATGGTTGTTGCCAGACGGGCTGGTCTGAGAATTTCAGAAACTGCTGATCTACTAGGATTTTCAAGCACAACAACCTCTAGGGTTTACAAAGAATGGAAAGAAAATATCCAGTGAGCTGCAGTTCTGTGGGCGCAAATGCCTTGATTATGCCAGAAGTCAAAGGAGAATGGCCAGACTGGTTCCAGCTGATAGAAAGGCAATAGTAACTCAAATAAGCACTCGATACAACTGAGGTCTACAGAAGAGCATCTCTGAATGGGCAACACGTCCAACCTTGAGGCAGATGGGCTACAGCAGCAGAAGACCACAGCGGGTGCCACTCCTATCAGCTAAGGACAGGATACTGAGGCTACAATTTACACAGGCTCACCAAAATTGGACAATAATAGAGAAAAACGTTGCCTGATCTGAGGAATCTGCTGCAACATTTAGATGGTCGGGTCAGAATTTGGCATCAACAACATGAAAGCATGGATCCATCCTGCCTTGTATCAACAGCTCAGGCTGGTGGTGTAATGGTGTGGGGGATATTTTCTTGCATGTGTGTCAGAACAAACTTTTATTTTGTATGCAATCAAATTTTGCACTAAAATATACATAATACATATGCACAGTGCACACATATATATTACGTAAAATACAAATGTGTATTTTGCATACAATTAAATAGGAATGATCCTTAAACAGCACTAGTTTTTTGTAATGGTGTGTGTGGAGCTGGTGTGTTTAAAACTCACACTGGCCGCCGGCGACCCATTTGATCCCGATCCACCAGAGGGTGAACATAGTGCAGTGGTGATAGACGTGCAGGAAGCTGATCTGGTTAAACTTCTTGCGTAAAATGAAAAACACCGTGTCCAGATACTCAACGCCTTTAGAGATGAAATACCACCACAAAGCTGCTGCCACCTGTCAGATCAACAGCACAAACACACTCGCTATTATACACAGCTTCTGTCTCATTATTATTACTGTGTAATGATTACACATAAACACTGTAACAAATATCTGTAAAATATCAGTTTTTTACATTTTTATTTATTGTTTTCCCGCTTATTTATGATTTTGAATTGCATAATGGAAGCTTGATCTTTCTTCCAACATCATTTAATCTTGAAAAGATGGAAAAAGTGACTTTTATGAACATTTTTAGTAGTTAAAAGTGCTATATTGTCTGGGTTTGTGTTGTTTATAATATTTAGTTTTATCCCTTTTTATAAGATTTTTAACAAACACAGTACAATACCAATAATAATTAAATTATAATAATCATAAATACAATACAAAATAATTGACATTAGCCCCATCCCACCCCCTCAAAAAAAAAAAACTAACAAACAAAGGGAGAAATCGTCTCAGTTATCAAATATACATAAATATACACATGACATATGTAGCATAAACAAATTTTAAAAAGATGACAGTATTCACATTTCTACAAAGTCAGTGTCATGAATATATGAGTTAGAGATGAAAATTTCCAAAGGTAAAATGCTAGATTCCCAAGAGTCTTAAAATAGGTCCCCATGTGGTTTCAGCTTTTTTCTGTGAAGTTTCAAGACGTAGTCGTTCCATTTGAATGACATAAAGCAGCTCATTCAACCATCTCTTAAAACAGGGAGCCTTTGGAGACTTCCAATTAAGTAAGATCATCTTTTTAGCTGTGATCATGCCAACTATCAGGGCTTGCTGGTGGGTTGAAGGAAAAGTGTCTATTATGTTTGAATATCTGGGTTTGTGTTGTTTATTACGCTACAAAAAACTTGCAATAAACTTATTTGTCGATATATTATTTCTTATACTAATTCAAACTACTAAAATGCCAATAGAGGTTGTCATGCTGTCTAAAGGAAAGTTATTTTCTCTTTCTATTGCCGCAGCAGTGTTTTCTTTCACTGTCTCTGTTGCTTTAAGGACGTATGGGTGTTTCCCGGTGTTGGGTTGTGGCTGGAAGGGAATGATTATATATATCGTTATCAGGATATTAGATTACTAATATTGTGATATGAGATTTTTGTTATCTGTGTGTTTATTTGTGTGTGTCTTTGTTTCTTTAAGTTTATATATGTGTGTATGCGAATATGTTTATGTGCATTCATGTATGTGTGTGTGAGTTTGTGTGAATGTGTTTGTGTGAGTGTATGTTTGTGTGTGTGTATGTTTGTGTGAGTTTATATGTGTGTTTATGTTTCTCTAAGTTTTGCTGTGTGTGTATATGTGGTGTGTTTTTTGTGTGTTTTTGTTTGTTTGTGTGTTAGTGAGTGAGTGTATATGTGTGAGTCTCTGTGTGTGTACTGTGTATTTGTGTGTGTGCGAGTGTGTGTATTTGTGTGAGTGTGTGTGTTTGTTTGTTTAAGTGTGTTTGTGTTTATGTGTGTATTTGTGTGTATGCAAATATGATTGTGTGAGTGGGTTAATATGTGTGTGTGTGTGTGTGTGTGTGTGAGTCAGCTAAAGTGACATGGAGGAAATCTGATCTCTCTGGTTCTGCTGCTCTGCAAACACACTTCAGGAGGTCGAGTCGGGTTTCAGAGTGATGAGGAATCCTCTCTCTCTCTCTCTTACTCACCCTCACTTCATTGGGATCGTCTGAATAATCCACCGGCTGGCAGATGTAGCTGTAGTTCGCTGCTCGTGCCGCAAGGAACAGCTGGAACACAACAGGTAAACCACTCACATTCTGACTATTTCATTGAGGAATGACACTGAACAGGACGCAAAATGTGCTTCATTTGATCTGTGATCAGTATTACAGTTTTTCTCAGTGGCTTTGGTGCATTTCTCACAACACTAGTGCATTTCTGCACAACAGTTAATGCATTTCTCAAAACAATTAATGCAAACTGCAAAACCTAGCTGATAACCTGCAAAAGCGCGTCACATGCTCAAAATGGACAGTTCATTCCTCAAAAGCAAGTATTCATGTCAATCAAAGTGTCAGTATCGTCAAAATGAAAAGTCCTGACACCATTGTTTATGAACAAGATAGTCAGATGGCTTTGTCCTGTTTTCATTATGACAGTTTACTCTGGACATTTTGTCAATGCAAAAAAGTCTGATGTTGGTGACACTTCCTGATAATGCTCAAGACAGCACTGTATACTATTTGCACAGCCATTTAAAAACTACAGTAAAGTGAGACATCACTGCATTTAGTGAGGTATCTGAGTACTTGACACTGAATATGTATGTTTCACATGTTTACTGCATTTGCTGTTTGCAATACTCATTTATTCCCAGCATTGTGCAAAAGAACAAACACACCCTTATTAACAACAAACATAAACTCCCTTTAGGTAGAGCTGTGCACAACTGTACACAATATTACAGTACATATTGGAACTGAGCCTACAACATACACAGGTCTGTAAATCATTCATCAAATTGTTCAATATTAAAGACATTTTCAGGAAAATAAAGATTTAAATTTGTTTTATAAAATTAGCTTGACAGTACTCAAGTAATTTAACTCAAGTAATGAAATGAGGACTATTCGTTTTATATACAATGACTATTCAGCATTTACAAGTTTCATTTTGACTGACATGACATAAGCAGATGATAATGTTATAAACAGGAGAGAGTTGTATGAAAGCAATTGATGCATGTCCAAAAGCATTTGCAATTTGTTGAAAAGAATGAGAAACTGCTACTAGGATGTGCACAAATGACTAATTGTTTTGAGAAATGCATGACCTGTTGTGCAAATGTAAATAGTGTAGTGAGAAATGCAACAAAGCCACTGAGAAAAACTGTAAAAAACAATTCCTCATTATTTTTTCCACATCATATGCATATGGTGACAAAAAAAGCTAACCACTGAGCCACCATGCCGCCCACATTAAGGACAGCGTTCATTCATTAATTTTCTTTTCTGCTTAGTCCCTTTATTAATTAGGGGTCGCCTAATACAATACAACAGACAGACAGACAGACAGACAGACAGACAGACAGACAGACAGACAGACAGACAGACAGACAGACAGACAGACAGACAGACAGACAGACAGACAGACAGACAGACAGATAGATAGATAGATAGATAGATAGATAGATAGATAGATAGATAGATAGATAGATAGATAGATAGATAGATAGATAGATAGATAGATAGATAGATTGATATAGGTTAATTCCGCTGTGGCGAACCCCCTGATAATTAAGTCGAAGGAAAATTAATGATAGATAGAAAGAAAGAAAATACAGGATGAATATAGAATACAAAGAATACAATACAGGATGACACAACTAACTGCTGGAGCTGAGTTTGAGTGAACGGACCTCTTTGAAAATGAAGAAGTTGAGGATGACCATGCTGAAGTTGTAGATGATGAGGGTTTTCCTCAGTTGGAAGGGTTCGCGGCCCTGCATGTATTTGGGCCCCAGCCAGAGGAAGAGCAGGTATGAAGAGCTGATGGCCAGAGTGGGCAGAGGAGAGTCCATCAGGGGCCATTTCTCCACACGCTTGTCTAAAAACACACAAAACCATAACCATTATATGTCCAAACTCTACTGCAAAGCACTGTTTTAAGGCTATAGAGTTGAATTATTAGCCCCCCTGTTTATTTATTTTCCCAATTTCTGTTTAACAGAGATTTCTTCAACAGATTTCTTAACGTAATAGTTTTAATAACTTTGAAAATTTATTTATTTGCTCTTTGTCATGATGACAGTAAATAATATTTGACTAGATATTTTTCAAGACACTTCTAAACAGCTTAAAGCGACACTTAAAGGCTTAACTAGGTTAATTAGGTTAACTAGGCAGGATAGGAGAATTAGGCAAGTTATTGTATAATGATGGTTTGTTCTGTAGACTATCAAAAAAAAATTCCTTAAAGGGGCTAATAATTTTGACCTTGAAATGATTTCTTGCTCTGTTAAAAATCATTTGAAAAATATTTAAAAAAAAGAAAAAAAAATTATAAGGGGGGGTAATAATTTTGACTTCAACTGTGTGTGTGAATGTGTGTGTGTGTGTGTGTTATAATATATTTTACAGTGTTCAGAATAAATGAGTACACCCCGCACAGATCGTTCTTTGAATGAATATTTACTATAGCATGCTTTACAATTATATACTTGTGAATATGCACTAGATATTTGTGTATATGCACTAGACCAGTATGGAGCCAGATCAGTCTCAAAAATAATACATTAACAAACACAACTCATATTTACAAAATCCAATTTGTAAATTCAAAACACGATTCATAAATACGCAAATCCAATTCGGAAATCCAAAACACGATTCATAAATACGCAAATCCAATGTAGAAATCCAAAACACGATTCATAAATACGCAAATCCAATTCGTGAGTTCAAAACATGATTCATAAATAAACAAATCCAATTCAGAAATCCAAAACACGATTCATAAATAAACAAATCCAATTCAGAAATCCAAAACACGATTCATAAATACACAAATCCAATTCAGAAATCCAAAACACGATTCATAAATACACAAATCCAATTCGTGAGTTCAAAACATGATTCATAAATACACAAATCCAGTTCGTATTCTAAACACTTTTTACAATATGCACAAATCCAATTAGTTTAATATTTATAATTTTTACTTGTGAATTCACAAATCATGTGTTGTATTTATGAATTATTATTCTATAATGGGTAGAATTGTTTAATAAAACTATTTTATTTAAATTAATCATTTTTTAAAAGGATGTGTACTTATGCTGAGCACTGAATTTCCTGGAAATGCACTACGAAAAAAATATTTTTTTCAAAATTTCAGCATTTTTTAACACAACATAAAGACTAATAATGATTCATTTGTGAAAATTTGTAAGTTTTTCTCTCTCTCTCCTTTCATCCATTGCTGTGTATTTTTGTAGTCCATGTATGTCTTGTTTGTTGCCATTTTCCCTTGTTTAATGCTTTATTTTACAGTTTGCACTGATTATTGTTTCATGATAGGTTTGTCTATTTGTTCTTTGTTTTTCTATGTCTGCAAAAACTATAATAAAAAATATTTTTTAAAAAGTTATATATATATATATATATATATATATATATATATATATATATATACTGTATATATATATATACTGTATGTGTGTGTATATATATATATATATATATATATATATATATATATATATATATATATATATATATATATATATATTCCCATTAAAGTGGTGATAAAACATTAACATATGAAAATACAATACATTTGTTTTCTGTTCAAAAGCAGAGGCTTGGTCCTTTTTTTTATATATAATATGGTCATATATTCATAGTAGAAAATATACTGAGGATCGTCGAATGATCAAAAATATTCAATAAAAAAAACCCTGATGGGGAAAATGTACAAATGCAACATTTGTGGTGTTGTTGCATGGAAACTGTTTGAGATGATAAACATCCACGCTAAAAAAAATGGTAACATCTAATTTAATATGTTTTATTTCAAAAATGGGGTGTCACGGTGGCGCAGTGAGTAGCCCGATAGCCTCACAGCAAGAAAGTTGCCGCTTCTAGCCTTGGCTGGGTTTCATTAATAATGAAAACTACCTCATCATTTACTCTCCCTTGTGTAGTTTTAAACGTTTATGAGTTTCTTTCTTCAGTTGAACACTACAGAAGATATTTTGAAGTATCCCAGAAACCTGAAACCATTTGACTTCAATATTGGGAGAAACCAAAAATACTATTAAAGTCAATGGGTGCCAACATTCTTCAAAATATCTTCTTTAGTTTTCAACCAATTTGAAACAAGTGAAGGAAGAGATAATGATGTTCCTAACATTTTTCTTCACTAAAAGTCTGATAATGCTTGAAAAGGTCACCAAAGCTGAAACCAACGCAGCAGTGCCTCATGGGAGAATCTGATAAGAAGGCAGAGCTAGCGTGGTTTGTGCTCCCTGCAACATTTAAAGGCACAGTTAACCCAAAACAATGTAAATTCTGTCATAATTTACACATACTCCAGTTGATCCAGACTCCGAGTTTCTTCTTTTACTGAACACAAAGGAGGATATAGTGAAGAATGTGAAAATACTGACATACTGTTTTCCCTACAATTGAAATAAATTGCTGCTTTTTTGTTTAATAAACTTCATAATATCTCGTTATGTGTTCAACAGAAGAAAGAAAGTTTAATACAGTGATTAAATAGTTATTTTTCGGAGGGTGAACTGTCTCTTTAATGCCTCACATATCATTACCTGCAATGGTGAGACTCCATTTGTAGAAGTGGACGGTGTCGTTGATGATGTGCTGGATGATCTCCATGGCTGGGACTCAGATCCTCACAGTCTGACCACACACACACACACAGAGAAAGAGAGAACAGATGCTGATGCTTCACACAGTGATGGAGGAGAAGGGAAAGGGTTTATTATGATGGGAGGTGGGGGTGAAATTCAGCACAAAGGGCAACAGCACGTGTCAGCACAAATATATACTCAACACCAGCCGAATTACACCATTCACACTCAATTACTGAATAGAGAATGGTTTGGGTTTGGTCGAAAATGACGATGAATATCAAAGATATGATTATATATATTGGGCAGACCCCCATTAAATCCTCTGCCAATTCTATGTCCACCATTAAAAGGAATTTAACGTTATTAGTTAACGTCAGACTGACAGAAAATGTGTAGTAATGGGGGATCAATCGCGAAAACCCCTCGATGCGGCAAATTGAGGCGAATTTATAACGATAATTGCAGAATATATTACCTGTAAAATACACATTCAGCATCATGGAGTTGATATTAAACTGTCAGTTGGCGTCGTAAGCTAAATGCATTATGCTAATGATGATTTCCGTTCTTACCGTCGCGAGATTAAAATCCCTTTGTAATGACATTCAGCGCAAGGTCGCGCTATCCCGTTAGTCCTGCCGTGAAAAACACCTTTTTACCGATATGTATCTGCTCAAAGGCCCGTGTATGAAGCAGATAGTAATAAACCCATTCGTGTATCGAGCATCCTAGAGGGTCACTGGCATCACTGCGGCTCTCGGGTCGCTCCCCACTCACAGCACTGAACGAGCGCCGCGCCTCTGCGCATGCGCCAAAACAGGTGCAATTCAGTGGATCGATGCAAACCCGTTTCATCACTACTCAGGCTTAAATATATGGGGTGGGAAGCTTTGACAAAATGTTTCATTCTTTATTTGAGAATTGTTATTTTGAACTGACCCTCGGCTTGGTCACTTCTGTGTGGGGTTTGCATGTTCTCCCTTTGTTGGCGTGGGTTTCCTCCGGGTGCTCCGGTTTCCCCAACAGTCCAAATACTTGAGGTATAAGTTAGGTGAATTAAATAAGCTAAATTGGCCGTAGTGTATGTGTGGTAATCCAAGAGTGTATGGGTGTTTCCCAATGTTGGAACATCCACTGCGTGAAACATATGCTGGATAAGTTGGCGGTTCATTGCACCGTGGTGACCCCTAATTAACAAGCAGAAAGGAAAACAAATGCGTATATTCTGCAAGATACAAATCTGAAACTCTACATTTGCGATTTATTTTTGTTTTGTATGTGCTGTTCACCTGTAAATAAGTTAAGGCTTTTGTCGACAACACACACTCACTACTGAATTTTTGTTAATAAACTTCATCGTAGGATGCATTTTCTTCCGAAAATTATTGTTCTGTTACAAATAAATGCACAGGTTTCATATATGTGAGAAAACCACATATTTGGCATTATTTTCTTTTTTTAAATTTTAACATATTTCTGTAATATTGCAGCAAAACAAACTTGTTTCAGGTTTTTGTGGTTATTTATTCATAGTGTGCTCAAAGCAATTAGTTAATTGTGATAGGTTGCCTTTAAATATTCAACAGACAAACATGGAGTTTTCATTGTAGCCGGTTTTTACATTTTTTTAAGTTTTTTTACTCCCATAAATATTAAGTTACTTCCAACTATAAGAATAATAAATAGTGAAAATAATACATCATAGAAGGCGTTAAAATTAAGCAGAATCCAATGTTGGTTGCCGGTGCAGAATTGGGACGCTGAATTTGGCTCCGTGTGACTTCGCGTTCTGAAGTTATACAGTCTCAAATTTGAGAAAAGTTAAATGTGCTGGCCAGTTTGTTATTTGCCTAATAAATGGCAATACAGTTTTTAATTTAAAACTTTAACTTTTTTCTAATTATATGATGTAATAAATTTCTATTTTAAAAATAAGTATTATTTTCCACATTATTCTAAATCTTTGTGAAATGTCTCAGAATTTTTAAAAATTTGAGAATTTGGGAAATTCTCACAGAAATCAGTCAAGTTTGGTGAAGGAAAAGTCATGGTTTGGATTCACATTCAGTATGGGGGCATGGAAGAGATCTGCAGAGTGGATGATCAACATCAACAGCCTGAGGTATCAAGACATTTGTGCTGCCCATTACATTACAAACCACAGAAGAGGGACAATTCTCCAGCAGGATAGCGCTCCTTCTCATACTTCAGCCTCCACATCAAAGGTCCTGAAAGCAAATGGATGGATGCAGTCCTTCAAGCTCATGATGGAGTCAGACACAATATTAACTCTTTTTCCACTGCAGCATGATGACTTTATATTCTATACTGGACTTTATTTCTGTTAAGTGACAAGACTTTTGTCTAGACAAAGTTTGACCTTAATGTCCTAATTAAATCATTAAAAATCAAGGCATGATATTTTATTTTGCTAAGAATTAGTTATCTAGAGGCCTTTGCCTTCCATATAAGCCACTTCTGATACCAAATGATCAACTAGAAGTCAAGTTATTATTTGCTGTAAATTGTAAAACTGTTGTAAAACTTGGATAGGTGACAAGACTTGTCAGGTAGGGTACACTATATATGTATAACAGCCTAGTGTTGCATAACATTTAATGAAACATAACAGTTTTAACTTAGTTTAATGAATAAATGATAAGGTTTAATGTTTTTAAAATGTGACCAATATTGAGTGTTTTAAATATTGGGTTTTGTAAAGGAAATAGACAAATAAAAAAATTGAATGAAAAAATCAAAACGGAAGGCAATATGTGTGAACGTGTCAACAAACTTA
The DNA here is from genome assembly GCF_052040795.2 of Danio rerio. Taxonomy (NCBI): domain Eukaryota; kingdom Metazoa; phylum Chordata; class Actinopteri; order Cypriniformes; family Danionidae; genus Danio; species Danio rerio. The sequence continues at coordinate 5,412,025 of NC_141036.1, read as the reverse complement.
GTTTCAGCTAATAGTGTTCAACCTTCAAAAACATTTCTCCTTTTAATACTGTATTTACAAATCTCTCATTTTTTGGAAAAATGTTGGTTCCTCTACCCCAACAACCCTCACAGTATGTAAAAACAGTCATTATAGTTTTTTATTATTCATTTTATTTATTAAATTACGTATTGAATTGACCAAAACCTTAACCCTGAACGCAACCTCACAGTAATGTAAATATATTCATTATTGTTGTACAGTGGAACAAAAATGATGTAATATTGATGAGATCGTAACATTAACCAGTCTAGACTTTACCATAGCAGCGGAAGCAAGTGCGCACGAGAAGAACTTCCCCTAGCGTCATTTCCGGTGTACAGAATTACTACAAGACAACAAAAATGGAAGAGAAAAGCAATCTGGAGGATCTGGACGCTCGTCTTCAGCTTCTCGAAAAACGCGTTTATGGAGAAAGAGGAGGAAAAAACGGCAAACCAGTGAAGGTGAAGCTCAAACTCGCGCATTAAAGCCTGAGCTGCGGGCGGATCTGCAGCTCTGTGGTGTTTACTGTTGACAAATGAAGACTCATAACAATAGCATCCATTATTATCATCGACGATTATGACGTTTAATGTGCATTAAGTGTGCTAGAGGTCTCATGTTGGTCTTTTGTGGATGTTTAATTGCGGTTATTTAGATGTTGGGCGTGGCAGGAGGATCTAACACACATTACAGTAACGTTGGATGATTTATCTGTGATTTTATAAGTAGTTTTAAAGGGGTAGTTCACTCAAAAACCTAAATTACAACACTAGTTATCATGCTCAAGTGGTTATAACCTTTTAGGTTTGTTATTCTGTTGAAAACAAGATATTCTTAAAGTTAAAAAATGACCATTGACATCCATAGTAGGAACAAAAAGTCTTTAAAGTAAAGTTGTTTTTATATTTGATTTATAAACATTAAATTACAGTGAGAACTTGTGACACGCCATAGATATATACACGCTGACAAGGTGACACGCTCCCTATATTGTTTACCATAGAGGTAAAGTTGGTTTTATGTTGGCACATTTGTTCATTTAGCAGTCTCTATATTGTTTATCGTGTTACTTTGAATATTTGATCAGAAGTAGCATGCAAGTATGACTTCTAAACAATATTAACACTATCTTATTGACTGTAAACAATGCTGTACTTTGATAGTCATTTGCTGCTAATATGATTTCCCTATTTAGAGTGTGCAAAGAATACTGAAATTATATTATTAAGGAGTCTGAATGTCTGAATTTTTATTTGTTTACCACGCTACTTTGAATATTTGGTCAGAAGTATCATGCAAGCATGACTTCAAAACAACATTACCACTATTTAATGTTGGAAAAAGCAACCATTGACATCAATAGTAGGAACAAAAATTCATCAAGGTAAAGTTTTAAAGTTAAATTTGCACAGTGACAACTTGTGACACGCTCCCTACATTGTTTACCATGCTACTTTGAATATTTGGTCTGAAATCGTAAGACTTCAAAATTACATTAGCGCTATTTAATTTACTGTGGCTGTTGTACTTTGACACTCGTTGGTTGCTAATATGATTTCCCTAGAAACAGTAGGGAATAGAAAAGACAATTGCAAGCAAATCTAAACAATAATACTTGTGTGGAACCAGTTGATGTTTTTTGTGAATGCCTCAAAATAACCAAATCTAAAATAGAGCCCACATTGTGCGAGTTATGTTATAATTAGAGATTGGTGATGTTATAAAAATGTCATATCATGATTATAACATGTATCGCAAAACAATACTGCTTTATAATTATATATATATATATATATATATATATATATATATATATATATATATATATATATATATATATATATATATATATAAAGAGTTTACAAATAAATTTATATATAGCAGTGGTCTCAAACTATAGAGGTAAAGTTGGTTTTATATTTGCACATTCGTTCATTTAGCAGTCTCTCTATTGTTTACCATGTTACTTTGAATATTCGATTGGATTTAGCATGCAAGTATGACTTCAAAACAACATTAACACTAATTGACTGTGAACAATGTTGTACTTTGTCATTTGCTGCTAATATGATTTCCCCATTTAGAATTTACAAAGAATACTTTTCTCAAAAATTTATTATTAAGCCGAATGTCTGAATATCCCAATATAAAACCAACTTTGCCTCTATTCTCAAACTCAGATCCTGGAGGCGGCAGCTTTGTATAGTTTAGCTCTAACCTCCTCCAACTAACACCTGCTTAATGGTCTCTAGTAGTATTGAACACCTTGATTAATTGGATCAGTTGTGTTTTATTTGGGTTGGAGCAAAACTGTGGCCCTCCAAGTATCGAGTTTGAGACCTATAACATATAGTAAATAAATCACATAAACAAGTTCAAAAGTAAAAAATATTGTTCTTTCTGTTTGTGTATATATATATATATGTGTGCGTGTGTGTGCGTGTGTGTGTGTGCAGCTTTCTCTTAATGCTTTATTCAGTTTCAGTCTGTAGAAAAATGGTGGAAAAAAATATTATTGTAAAATATTTTTGTGACACCACAAAAAAAAAAAAACTATAGAGCATAATATCAAATGATAAGTTTATTTTGTCCATTCGATATGTATTGTTATGTTGCACAGCCCTAATTATAATTATTGTGAATTCAGTTTTCATACTAATTCATTACAATGAATATTTATAGTGAAACTAATTAATCATTTCAGATTGCATGGGATATTTGTAATTAAAAAGGGAAAGGGCACTCATTTCGAATAAAAAACTTTTACATTAACCTCTTAAGGCCCAAGGTGTTTTTTTACATGCATTTTTTATTTCTCTTTGCTATTTGGTCTTGTTGGAACCTAATCAGAATAAAATCTCACAAATTTCATTGTTTGAAATGATGTACTTTTAGAGAAAATTGATGTCCATATATGTGCATTTGTGGCCCGAATTTACATAAAACACTTTTTCCTGACTGTTTTTTAATGCAAATATAACATAGACTTTTTTTGAACATGTTTTGACTATTAGAGAGTCAAAATATATATTTTCTCTCATTTTGGACAGTTAAAAATAGTGTTTGGAACTTTTAATTTGCTGCAAAACAGTTGCAGGATGACACTGTATGTCTGTAACAAAATATTAAACATTCAAAGTATTTTAAATAGCCACTTAAGAGCTAAAATGTGCTGTCCACGACACGTATGTGGCCACTCAAGCCTTAGAAGGTTAAGAGAGTGCATTAACAGTTTTAACGTTTTTTTTTCTGTATTCGTAATCTGTTTTATTTCTTTCCTCCAGTGTGCAGAATCCCTCACCCGGATCAGTGCAGCTCTGGCAAACACTGCCAACAAGAGAGAGCGCGTCAAGATCCTGCACAAGAAGAGTGAGAGAATTAGAAATCATCCAGTATTATGCATATTCAAAATATGGCTTGTTGCGTCATAATTTTGTCATCATTTTTCAATTTGTGTTTCCACTCAGTCGAAGATTTGCTGAAGTATTTGGACCCCCAGTTCACAGACTTCATCGCTGTGCCCGATTCAGTCAAACTGGAGTTTATTCTAGCTGGTTAGTGCTCTGATTTCCACACATGCTGCTATCTTTGTACACTGAAGTCAGAAATTTCTGTATGCGTTTTTGTTTTGGATTCGAATTCGAACAATTCGTCACACACACAAATTTTGCACACAAAGTCCGATGCGTATTAAATAATCCATTGCAAAAAAAAATACAAAATGCTCTCAAAATGCCTTTTTCGGATGTGAAAAACTGAAAAAAATCTAACCCGATTCGAGTTTTTGAACTGATGGACGAAAGTTTCGAGTGCAGTGTGTCAATACAATGAGGTCAAATATATTTTTCAACGTACAAAAATTTTAGATTTCATATTTTGTGTGCAATAAGCCTGCATTATTTGATCCAAAAAAGTCCAACAAAAAGAGTCAAATTTGTAATTTTACTATTCAAAAAACCTGTTTTGTGTTTGAAAATGTATCGATTACTCCAGTCACATGATCCTTTTGCTGCTTTGTCACAATCTACATTGCCCATAACACTTTAGAAATAAAAATGATTTGAAAATCATTGTAATATTCACACATATGACATTATTCCAACTTTATTCTCCTATAACTCTGACCTTAAGTGGTACTAATACGCCATCATATATATTTTTATCGTGTATGTTATTAAGTGAAATATAAAGATTTTATTGCAGTACTTTTCATATTGCAATAATCTTAAACGGCTCTAACTTTTGTTTTTTACTGCAGATATCTGTGTATATTTTTGTTGTTACTGAAGTTAAGGTTTGTTACGCACACAAATCTTGCACACAAAGTCTGATGCGTATTAAATAATCCATTGCAAACTAAAAAGCAAAACATTAAAAAATGGAGTCTTTAAGTAGTGAAGATGACTTTGTTGCTTGTTTGTTGGTTTTGTAATCACATTGCACTATAGAAATAAAGATAAATTGATTTGGAAGTCATTGTAATATTTTCACATTTGACATATTTCAACGTTAATCTCATATAACTCTGACTTAATTCTCAAAATATATTGAAAATATTACATTTTTAATCTCGTAACTTTAGATTTCTTTTTGAAGTGGCGCTGAAATTACATCATATATATTTTTTAATTTATGTGTGCATTTAAATAAAATATAAAGATTTTATTGCATTACTTTTTATATTTCAATGATCTTAAAAAGCTCTAACTTTTGTTTTTTTACTGCAGATATCTGTGTAAGAAACCTGTTTTAAAGAAGACCAGAATGAAAATTATTTTAAAAAGTGCTCCAGAAATATGTTAATTTCAATTTTAATATGACCTTTGCAGGCCTACAATTAAAACGGATTCAACAGGCTAAACATGTTAGAATGATCTGCACTGTTGTAAACAGTCTGATGTGAATGTGTTCCAGAGGAAGAGTTTCTGCGTTCACAAGCCGCATTACTGGAGCAGGTGCAGAATATGCAGCCTCTTCTGGACAGTAACCACATTAAAGGTACACCGTTTCTGTGGTGATATTGCTTGCAACTCTGAAAACTGGACTGACTGTTTCAATCTACTAGAACTTCTATTTTAAGCTGCTTTGATACCATTTACATTGTCAAAGCTCTATAGAAGTAAAGATAAATTGAATTAAATTATAGCTGAATAAGTATTCTGGATGCTGTGCTTTTTCCATACTGTCCCAGCTTTTTCTGATTTGGGGTTGTCATATCTTGTAAAATATTTAGTACTGTCATCATGACAAAGTAAATGAGCTATTAAAGCTGTTATGTTTGGAAATGTATTAAAATATTCTACTCTAACCGTCACCTGGGAAATAATTGAAATAGGATTACAATTTCACGGGACACCTAATAATTTTGTCTTAAGTGTCTGTCAGTCCGTCTGTATGAATGTATTATTAACAGCTGTGTGTGTGTTGTTTCCTCCTTCATGATAACACAGCGGTTCCAGAGCTTACTACTAAAGTACAGCGGCTGTCACAAATACACATTCAACAGCAGGTAACGCAAAGAATTTTCAAATATATTTTTTATTTTTAAATAGTTACTAAGTAGGGCTACACGATATCGTCAAAAGTGATATGGTGAAATTTAGTAGTTGTTTTGTAATTATATATTGCGATATACAGAAGGGAAAATATGTATTAAACATGTCACCATTTTTCTCAGTAAGCATATTTCTAAAGGTGCCGTTGACTTAAATAATTCTTGTCCGGATGTTGGTAACAACGAAAGGAATCTATATATGCAAAGAAAAAAGACTAATTAGTTTGTGAATAAAGTTCTGTGTGATAAAATTAAATGACGCAGGGAAAAGGGATTGAACACATGAAGAAAGGAAGGTGTAGAAAGGCAGTGAAAGCCCAGACAGCAGCTGAAATCTCTCAGTAGTTCTTCAGCAACCCTCTGCCCTTCCTCATTGTTAATGAATATCAGCTGCTTCAGTCCAACATCTACATTAGCTGGAGGATGAAGATGAAACCAGGGTGGACATTTCAGCAAGATAATGATCCAAAACGCAGCCAAGGAAACTCTCAGATGCTTTCAGAGAAAGAAAATCAAGCTGTAGAATGGCCCAACCAATCACCTGACCCCACTCCAATTGAAAATACAAAATAAAGCTCAGATTTGATAGACGAGACAGACAGAAGATGTTTTCTGTTGAAGTCTGTGAGAAACTCACACCTGAGCAATGCATGCGACTTCATTCTCCATATGAGAGGCGTCTTTAACCCTTTGATGCACAAGCTATAAAATACATATAGAAAAAATAAACTTAGACGGGTCACTTTAGACCCATGTAGTGCATCAAAGGGTTAAGCTGCCATCACCAAAAAAAGCCTTTTATATAAAGTAATAAATACATTTCAGTAGTTCAGCACTTTCTCCTTGTGTCTTTTCATTGTTATTACACATGACTCATTTTATTTCAGAATTAAATTTTTTTATGTTTGTATTGTTTGGTTTTTTATCTAAATCTGGTTCAATTCCAGGTCAACAGCTCCTTTAGAAACATTATTCCCAGGAAAAAAACATGACCTGTTCAATACTTATTTTCTCTCTTTGTAAAAAATACACTGATTATAGGAATTATAACTTTTGAAATTTCAAAGTGAAATGTTTACTTATGACATGAACATACTCTTAAAGGGACAGTTCCCCCAAAAAAATAAAATGATCATCATTTTACTTTCGCTTTACTTGGGTTTCTTTCTTCTGTTCTGAACACAAAAGATATTGACGAATTACCGGTTTGTAAACATTCAGGAGGCCTGCGCGTCGCGGCTGCAGAAGAAAACCGGGAGTGCTAGCAATTACAGCGAGGGAATGACATCCGATGCAGTACAGAGTTTATTGTTCGATTAGAGAAAAGTTTTATTGATTACATATTATATATATTATTTACATAATGCTTTAAGCGTATTATAACAGTTTGTCACCCAGTGATAAGCACAGTTCTGTCATGATCACCAGCGATCTAACCACCAGAGGTCACTGTTTACCACTACCGTTCACATGAACTACAAATCCACCATGTTATGGACTACATATTCCGCCATGCAACACACACACACCTGCTCCAAGTCTCCTCTGATTACACTCTCGTAAAGTAATCAGGGATGTGACACTGACAACAGGGGTGAGGATCCAAATGCAGGGTTTTATTAGCGAGGTCAAAGCAAGGCAAGGCAAGTTTATTTATATAGCACATTTTATACACAGTGGCAATTCAGTGCAAGCAGTGGTCAATAAAGGGGCAAACACATGTATAAGGGCAATCCAGAGTTGTAACAGGCAGCTGGTCAAAAGGCAGGCAGCAATCAGGATTAAGCAAGGTGAGGAAAACAAGACAAAGGAAAATACGTTGTAGTGTCACCAAAACAGTAGACAAGACTCAGCCCTGAGTGTCTCGAAGTGAGCCGAATATATGTGTGTGGTCATTCATTGAGCAGCATCAGCTGTAAGAGTGTAATCAGAGGAGACTTGGAGCAGGTGTGTGTGTGTGCTGCATGACTGAATATGTAGTTCATAATATGGTGGATTTGTTGTTTATGTGAAAGGTAGTGTTTACCAGCGACCTCTGGTGGTTAGATCGCTGGTGATCATGACAAGTTATTCTGCAAAATTAAGAATAAAGTGAGCAGCGTTCATCTGACGGGTCCATTTGCGATAGCACCCTCCCAATGAATATTGGATAAATGAAATGGCCAAGCATCCAGCCCCAAATATACAACTATCTGATTAAAACTCTAAGTGATTTTACATAAGAGAAGTTAAAGATCTACAAGTCGAGCAATTTTAATTAGGTGCTTGCTCCATTCAGCTCATACGATGGCTGTTAGCCAAAGACGTCTGTGGTTGGCATTAAAAGCAGTGTGGTGTACGCTAAAATTAAAGTTTCTAGACTTTCAAATTTGGCATCCTACCGCACAAAACAACATGTTTACTATTGCAACTGGCCTCTTCTTGCAACTGGTATGCGCGATTGAACCAGTGTGACATAGGTTGGTAATTCCCCTATACTGAAGAAACCTGTAACCATTGACTTTCATAGTTTTTTTCCTACTATGGATGTCTGTGGTTACAGGTTTTCAGCTTTTTTCAAAATGTCTTCTATTGAGTTCAGCAGAAAAAAGAAAACACTTGAGGGAGAGAAAATAGTGAGTACATTTTCAGTATTGAGTGAACTATCCCTTTAAATGCTGTCTAATGATTATTAAATCAACTAAATGAAAACCCTGCTGGTACATCTTCCCATATAATCAAATGTTTTATCCCCAACTGACATCTACAGGACCAGAATGAAGACTTGTCTGCTGAAGTCAAAAGACTCTTTGAAGAGTACAATAAAATGGTATCCTTACTTGCCGTGAAACATAAGAGTGACTTTGTTATTACCACGTGTTGCCTGCAGCTAAAATCGCCAACACAATAAGCTCTTTTTGAGCATCTGAATACTTTTGACACGATTCTCCTTAACCCTTTCACAGATGTTTCTTCTGTCCAAACAGTTTTCACAGTGGGATGAAACTCTACGAACGCTGGAAGGACCCAAACAAGTCCAGCAGATTGATTAGGACCATAATGATTATGATGTCTTTCACTCTACTGACGCGTTTACTTATTACTGATGAATAAAACAGCACTGTCATTCCCAAACATGCATTGGTAATGTGTTTAAAGTCCGCATTAAATCAAAATTTGCATTGTTTATTTTGTTGCCACCACATTGTCAGTCTTAAGGTGAACAATGAATCCGTGCAAATTAATCCATTGAATTATTTTGTTTTGGTAATCTTTAATCAAAATCTGACCATCTGCTTCTGCTTTGGACCAGCCGCATTTGTATGACATCAGGCTGAATCTGATTGGGCAGATCCTACTCAATATACAGCTGCAGTTGGAAATGCTTCATAAAACTGAAATAAAACAAATGCAGATTTTAGATGTTTTGATGACGTCAGGTTGAATCTGACTCATTTTTGCTCTATTTATTTAGTCCAGCTATTATGATGTGTGTATGAAGATGGCTACACTGCAAAGTTTCTCCTAAAAATACCTTAAGCAATGAAATAAAAGTTCGACTGTACTATATAATTGGGTTGTATTTGTATTTATTTATTTTTACAGAACTATGTGACATTTTATTTACATGACAGGTTTTTACATATTTAAATAACATGCAGTCATGTGTAAATAAATCTTTATTTTACTAATATATATATATTATATATATATATTTTTTTTTAAATTAATATTTTTTACCAGATGCATATGGTTTCTGTTTTGTCAATAATATTTTAAGATTTTATTTAAAACACTAAATAAATACATAAAAAAATCGACGATCACTGCCTTTTAAGATTTGAAGAATGTTTGCATCGACTTAAATAACATGCAATCCTGTGCAAAATAAATTAAATTTTTATTCATATACATAAGATATTTTTTTATTAATTGTTAATGAATATTTTTCACCAAATGTATACGGTATCTGCTTTGTATAATAATATAAGATTTAATTTTAAAACACAAAATAAATACATAAGTAAATGGACGATGATGTAATGCACTGAACATTAAATATTAGCGTTGCATTAAATATGTCATTAAAATTAATTTTTCTACCTATCTCAAACCACTTAATCAAGATTTGAGTAATGTTTGCAACGGTTAAACTAACATGCAGTCATGTGTAAAATAAATCCTAATTTTACTAATATAAACAATATTTTTAATGAGTTTTTTTTATGATTTGTTTTACCAAATGGATACAGTTTTCACTTTGTAAATAATATTATAAGATGTTATTAAAAAATAAATAGTTAATAGATACACAAAGTTGAAGTCAGAGTTATTAGCCCTCCTTGGATTTTTTTTTTCTTTTTAAATATTTCCCAAATGATGTTTAACAGATCAAGGAATTTTTTTACAGTTTGTCTGATAATATTTTTCTTCTGGAGAAATTCTTATTTGTTTTATTTTGGCTACAACAAAAAAACTTTTTATTTTTTTTATGAACCATTTCAAAGTCAATATTATTAGCCCCTTTAAGCTAAATTTTTTTTCGATAGTCTACAGAACAAACCATCATTATACAAAAACTTGCCTAATTACCCTAACCTGCCTAGTTAAGCCTTTAAATGTCACTTGAAAAATATCTAGTCAAATATTATTTACTGTCATCATGACAAAGATAAAATAAATCAGTTATTATATATATATATATATTTATCTTTATTATTGTTTATTTACATAATTTTTATCACTCATAGTACTGTTAAATCCACTTTATATATATATAAAATTAATATGGTTAGTTTTCTGGTCTATTATAGTCAAGTTTGAAAACCCTCTGGTATAAAACATGTTTTTCCACATATTATTGACCTTCAAATATAACCTTTCATAAAATAAATTCCACATATCTGTAAATATATTTATTATTTAGTAATATTTTCATATTTATAAAGTATCTCTTTAGCACATCTCTACAAAAATCCAAAATGAAAAACGTACATAAAAGCACTATCTAACTAGTCTAAAATATTGTATTCTTACATGATAACATTCATTTATTCATTTTCCTTTGGCTTAGTCCCTTTAATCATCATGGGTCGCCACAGCGGAATGAACCGTCAACTTATCCAGCATATGTTTTACACAGCGGATGCCCTTCCAGCTGCAACATAATTTTGGGAAACACCCGTACACTCTTACACACACACACACTAATCATGCACTTCAGTCAATCGAGCTTAACGTTACCCAATTCAACTATCGCACATGTGTTTGGCCTGAGGGGGAAACCGAAGCACCCGGAGGAAACCCACGCCAACAAGCTGAGAACATGCAAACCCCGCACAAAACGCCTGCTGACCCAGCCGGGCCTCGAACCAGTGACCTTCTGTTCTGTCGACTGTGCTGACCACTAAAACATCTCGTCATAGACCTCATATAAACAGCTCTCCAAACCAATCACTAGATCGAAGGAAGATCATCCCGCCAAGCCCCGCCCTCCCTGAAAGCGAAGTGGTCACGTGTAATACAAACTGACCAGTAGGAGCACGCGCTTTTGGGAAGTGGCGAATTTTGAAAAGGACTGTTGAAACAAAACATTTAAGCAGTCAATTCGCATCATTTCTCCGTCTCAATGTAAGTAAAACTGATTTTACACTCTGTATAATGTTGCTTGGAATGTTAAAGGTGCAGTGCAGCGCATAGTAGACACTCGCAAGATTGTCAACGGGAAATAGCCTGCTGTAAAGCGAGTTAACGTTAGCTAGTCGGATAGCTAACGTTTGTAAACACCAAAGCGGGGTGTTTTGTGCTGTTCATAATGACTGCAAGTGGAATAAAGTTATGCTGAATAAGAGATTTGATATGTGTCAGGCTTTAGTAAGGCGAATGATCTGTTTAGAACCCGAAAGGGCCCCAGATAGGATGATGGACTTTTTTTTCTAGTCTTGCTGTGTGATGTCATCAAAAAGCTTTGCCTTGAAAGAGACATGTGTTTTGGTTTTGTGTGCTTAAAGGTAATGTAAATACATAAAGATTGTGTGCGTGTATATATGTTTTTACTGACAGACATTTTGAGAGATATTCGTGGGTGAAAGAGAGCTTGCAACGTCAGATTGAGACCGAAAAAGTCCCCCCTCATTGTAATGTGTCCTCATATTTATCATAATTAATAACTCGTAATTAAACACATCCTTCAGATCACTGGAGCTTACCAATTTGACAACAGTTTTGTAAGACTGATAGTAAAACCTGCTCTGATATTTAAGTAAATGCATCTATTATGCATGTAGATGAAGATTTTTCTTCACACATATTTTGACATTTTATATTCGCAAAAGTCATTGAAAATCTAAAAAGCAGAATGTTTAGTTGCATGTAAAATAGGGCTGTACGATTTTGGAAAAAAACGTTGCAATATATATTTTTTCTGACATGAAAAATCTGACGTTGCTATATATATATATATACACACACACACACACACACACACACACACACACACATATGTATATATATATATATATATATATATATATATATATATATATATATATATATATATATATATATATGCACACACACACACACACACACACACACTTTGGGCCCATTAGAACCAATTGATGATAGTGTCAATGCCACAGCCTCCTGCAGTATTGTTGCTGACCTATATATATATATATATATATATATATATATATATATATATATATATATATATATATATATATTGTAACTGAGGAAAAAGATAGAAACAGATAAACTAAACACCACCATGGGGATTACCGTAAACAATGTATTTTACGACACCATAAAGTACACGAAAGTGAATAATTTAAAACAACATACCTTTTTAAAATACATTTTAAATATATGCAATGTTGAATATATTTTTAACGTTTTCTTCATACAATATTTAAAAAAAATGCTCAGCTTTAGTGTCTGGCGTCTTCTTTCTGAACTCCGGATGTGTGTTTTCTGTTACAGTTTGTAGAGATGGATGAAGAAGAGAGCACAGAGCGACAGATGCAGATTGCCATGCTGTGTCAAAAGCTGGCCATGATGAAGCAATTGTTCAATGAAGGTAATCGATTTATTAATTAGTGTATTTTTAGAATTCCTAATTCAGGATGTATCAAGACACGAAATGTCTGATTGTAAAGTATTGACATGAAATAACCATAAATTGCTGATGTGGCAATAAATAATCAATCAAGCAATCCCTAGCAAGTAGAAAAATCAAGCAAGTTTCTCTTCCATACAGATGACACGGATTACATAAACCAAGCCATTAGCTCAAACTCCCCGGACACCTGCCGGACATTTCTGAGCAATCTGGAGAAGAAAGGCAATCCTCAAGCAGACCCCAGCCTGCTCAGCAAACTTATGGACAGCTACACGCGGGTCTTTTCCAGTATGCCATTGGGCAAGTACAGTCAGAACGAGAGCTACGCCCAGATGCTGGTCAGATTTGCAGAGTTAAAAGCGTAAGTCACTTCCATTTCCTGTTTGACTTGCTTTAGCAATCATTAATCAACAAATCAACATCTGTTATCATTCTTATAAACTGTCATCTATAAGTCTATAAATTGTTATTCAGCTTTATTTTTTTCTGTACAATAAAATGTAGAATTAATACACATTTTGACTACCTCTCTAGCATGTTTTATGAGAATGTGAAGTTTTAAAGACATCCAGGCAAGATTTTTAAACTCCGCATGTTGATTGATGTTTTTAAAATGCATGCCCCTACAGTATTTTAAGTTTTTATCAAAATTTAAGCTGGGAACTAATGACATAATGTTGACATAATGTTTGTTTGTTTATTTGTATATATGTTTATTTATTTATTTGTTTTGTGAATTATTTATTTATTTACTATTATTTATTTTGTATGAAGTTTGAACAAATCTTGTCTAATCTCTTTTTTTTTTAAGATTTATTTGTGGACTTTTTTTTTTGTTGCCTTTATTAGATAGGACAGTATTGAGACAGAAAGCAAAGTGGGAGAAAGAGGGGGGTAGGGTTAGGAAATGTCCTCTAGCCAGGATTCGAACTTGGGATGTCCTGGCGTGCTACTGCGTCTTATGTATTGTGCCGACTTGTCTAATGTTTTTAATTGTACTTTTTATTATTTATCAACCTTTTATTGAAATATTTATTCAAGTTAATATTATTAAATATTTCAAGGAAAAATCAACATAGATAAAAACATAGGTTCCTGATTAAAGCAATAAACAGACATTTTTTTCCTACCATAGTATATATACTATAATAAATACAAAAGGTAATCTCTTAACATTTCATTGAGTATCACAATTGGTCATGTAGTTTATATATATTATCTGTCATATTTAGAACAATAATCATTTGTTGATATAATAAAATATTCAATTTTTTTACAGTTTGGCCCCAAAATATGAATCAAGTGTCATTTCTTGATACTTTTTGCTGCTGTACTTCAAACCACTATCCATCATCCATCCATCCATTCTTCAATATATCCATCCATCCATCCATGCTTTAATATATTATCCATCCATCTTTCAATATACCCGTCCATTTATCCATCCATCTATTCCTGATTTAATATATCATCCATCCATCCTTAAAAATGTCCATCCATCCTTCAATATATCCATCCATCTATCCTTTAATATGTCCATCCATCCATCTGTCAATGTTCATTCATTCATCTAACCATCCATCAATGTCCATTTATTCATCCATCCATCCATCCTTCAATATATCCATCAATCCCTCAAAATGTTCGTCCTACTGTCCTTTAAAATATATACACGTTCGTTCGTCCTTCAGTATATCCATCTGTCCGTCCTTTAGTGTATCTGTCCATCCTTCAATATATCTGTCCATCCATCCATCCTAATAGCTGTTCATTTTTAAAATGATTTTCAAATGTGACTATGTATTTTTTAAGTCTATTTTTTTTTTCAACAGCATCCAGGATGTAAATGATGCACAGACTAGTTTCGATATAGCGAGGTCCCACTGTAAAGATTTTGCTTTCGTTCACGTCGCTTATGCTCAGTTTGAGCTTTTGCAAGGTAAGCTGACCTATAGTTCCTAAGTTATAGTTGCCTCTTACAGAAATGTTTGCTCATTGAGAACAGATGAACATCAGTTTTTCTCTGTTTCACCACAGGCAACATGAAGAAATGCACTATGATTCTTCAGAAGGCATTTGAAATGAATGCTAAACCCAGACACGTCCTGGAGGCTGCAGTGCGCAATCTGAAGACCGGCAAACGCCAGCTTCTATCGCATGAAGATAAGGAGAACCTATCAGGTCTGTTTACATACTCCGTCAACTACTTTAATGATGCTTTTGAGTAGGGTTGCAAAATTCCGGGAATTTCAAGGCTGGAAACTTTCTATGGGAATATATGGGAATTTAAAGGGAATAAATGGGGATTAATGGGAATAAACTGAATTTGGTAAGTTGAAAGTTAACATGACAGGGTACTTGGAAAAAAAATCATTATAGCACTATAGAGGTAAGATTTGTAATTGTGTGAGAGAGTGTAACTGTGCGTTCACACTGAAAGTGGCGAGAGCATCAAGCCGGAATTCATCAATTTTCAATGGGAGCCAGTGGCAGTTGTTCCTAAGGGTTTGATTATTGCGGCTGCCGGTATCACAGTTATTTGTTATGTTTTCTTACAAGGACATAAATAATGTTACTGGTGAGTTACTGATGTGCATTAATGTTATATATGTTTCTTAAAAAAGTCAGAATCTCATGCTAACTATAACGACAGTACAAAACGGTATTGCTGCTTCAGAATATTTCAGACAGATGGACATATTGGATAAGTTGAGCAAAGCCACACCACATGCAACAAATTGATCTTCCATAGTTAAATAAATTTTATTAAATTTAATTAAATAAAATTGAATTAAAAGCATGTTTTTATGCTGGAATGTAACTCATTTGCTGATATGCTGCAATGGCCCCTTTAAATACAAGATCAATGTAGTGAATTTTGACACTCTTGTCAACAGAGCAGTAAAGGCAGACAGCGTTGTCGCCAGGGTGGCTAAAGCGAACTTTGACGATTTTGTCGCCTTGGGTGTGAACGCACAGAGAGACGTTTGCACACTTACCTTGATATGTTTGAAAAATCTAAATTACCAGCTCAGCTTTCAGAACATAGTAAACAAAGTAAGTGTATTTATACACACACACATGCTATAATCTGCTATTTTACCTCACAGAACTTGATATAAAAGCCAGAAGCGTTTTTGCACAGGCCTATTTTAAGGGTCAATGCTGCCAACGGATGATCGACTGTAAAATAATAAATATTACCTCCTCCTAACAGGGAAAACCACCAATTATCAAGAATGCGTGATTATACGCTGTCATGGCTTAAAAAATGGTTATAATGGAACTCAATGGGGCATAAACGGCTGTGAACATAACGAAAGGGTAGACAATTTGAACAATGCACAGGAATACAAAAATTTGAAGAAGAACGTTGTACAATTAGTTTTTTATAAAAGACTATTTAATAAAACTAATTAGTTTTTTAGTTTTAACCATTTATATAAACAAAATGACAAAAAAATGTTTTTCATAGAGTTGTTTTCTGTAATGTATGCTACTGCTTTCAGTGAATTTGTCGTATCTTAATTAAATGTCTTGTGAATCATCTCTAGTATCTGCACTGGACCACACGCAAGGCTCCAGAAGATCAGATGGGACGTGTGAACTGAAGCCCAGCAGCACTTTTCTCCACAGGTATGATTAGTTTATGGGAATATAAATGCTATAATTAATAATTCTGTTAACCATGACCATAAATTAAGCAGCATAGTGAATATCACAATGAATTAAACCTTTTTTTATGTTTACATAAATAGTGCTAAAATAAGGGCTGCATGTTAAATCATATCATAATTATATTATAATCCTCATAAGAGCACATTCTTTTATGGGTACCGTTTGAAGGGTTACATTGCCTTAAAACTGAATAAATAAGCTTTCTAATGTTGTATAGTTTGTTAGGATTAAATTCAATATTTAGTCAAGATACAAATATTTGAAAGTCTGGAATCTGAGAGTTAAAAATAAATTCAAATATTGAGGGAAGCACCTCACCCAAAGTATTCCAAATGAAATGTTTAGCCATGTATATTATCAAAAATTAAGGTTTTATGTATTTACTGTTGGAAATTGATAGAGTATCTTAATGGAGCTTGAGCTTTGTATGTAGATGATTAAGTTTAATGGGCTTTATATTAAAATGATTGATAACTTGGAATCTGAGGATTAAAAAATATCTAAATGTAGGGAAAATCACCTTTAAAAGCAGTCTAAATTAATGAATATTGTCATTTTGAGTAGGAAATTGATGGAATATTTTCAAGGAGCTTGAGCTATATATTTAAATGATTGAGCTTAATGAGATTTATATTCAAATAAGTGAAAATTAGCAATCTAAATATTGAGAAAATCACCTTTTTACAGGTGATCTAAACTAAATGTTTAGCAATGAGTATTACTTTTCAAAAATTAAGTTTCAATACATTTTCAGTAGGAAATTGATATAATATCTTCATGGAGCATGAGCTTTATATTTAAATGATGGCATAAAAATATTAATAATTTTGATGCAAATGATGTATTTTTGGCTATTGCGAAACACACACTCATGCAAAATAAGACAAAAAGCACTTTTTCCTGGAGGTTATTCATCATAAAAAAGGTTTTCTTTTCATTTGACTCGTGTCATAGTTTAACAGTTCTGCTCAAATGGCAAAATAAATTGACAGTAATTACAACAACTTTATAATGAATCATGTGTAGAAGAATAATAATGTGCGCTCTTTGCTCATTGTATTCAGATCTTCTTAGAAATGTTTGTGTTTTAAGTAAATGCTTTCACAAAAATCTAAAATTGTTACATTAGTAAAACATTAGTTAATGTACAACAAGTTAACAAAAGCTAACAATCAATGACTGTGTTTTAATATTAACATGTTATATTTAACATGATTCTTCATGTTAGTAAACACAGTGACCACCAATAATTAATGGAACCTTAATGTAAAGTGTTAGCATAACTTTTTTCAATATATTCCATTGGAAAACCCTACATTTTACATTTTAGTAGCACTATTGGTAACACTTTAAAATAATGGTCCATTTGTTAATGTATTCACTACATGAACGAACAATATGTAACGCATTTATTATATTTTTGTTAGCCTTATTTAAGTTAAATAACATTAGTTCATGTTAACTCGGGGTTTTAACTCTTTGTATTTTAATAGCGCATTAGTAAATGTTGAACTATGATTAATCAATGTTTTACAAGATTATTCATACTTGATGTTAATAAATACATTAACCAATGGATCATTAGTGTTGTTTATTTCTGTATTGGCTTTGCTTTGGTGAGCATAAAAGACTTGACTGGGGTAAAAAAAATATTTTAACATAATGTAAAAGAACTGACAACAATAACAAACATTTTTTATTTCAGCAGTGATCAGAAGTTCAGTCCTCAAGAGGAGAACGGGCCCGTGTGGAGAACAGGATCCCAGCACAGAAGAACAGCCATGGTACGATAATGATAATGTAGGGATATGGTATACAGTTTGAACCAAAGAATGACCAGTCTGGTAGATGAAGAAGAGCCGGAGTCCGAGATTTAAATAAATAAATGAAGTTTACTGAAGATAGTTTGCAGTTTCATCAGCAGAAGCCAGCTTCAACACTCGCAATGAGTTCCTATTCCGCTCTGCTTACAATCACCAATCAATAACAGTTATACTCTCACATATTGTCATTAACTGCGTCATACATATAGGTGTTCTAACCTGATTGGTTAAAACACAGATAGTCTAGGAAAATTTCCACGTAGGGTTCGTGAGTATATTCTGAACAATATCTTAAGCATAATCGTCAGACATCCCTTAGACCAGGGGTCTCAAACTCAATTTACCTGGGGGCCGCAGGAGGCAAAGTCTGGGTGAGGCTGGGCCGCATAAGGCATTTCACAAAAAAAAGTCCTCAAATGTCATTATTAACAGTTTTAATTATTTCTTCTGATCATGAAGTGTCCTGAACATTAATAGAACATTGAGTGAAGATTATGAACAGTTCTTCTGAACATGGCATCTTTTGCCTACTCCTTGCTGCCAGAGACTTGACAGCGCTTCTTCTCACAAATCTGAACCACATTTGACTTTAGAGCGGAAGCAGTTGAGACCCTCAGTATGGCTTGAAGATGATCATCATTAAGTCTAGACCTATTTAGACTCACTCAAAACTTCCATTCCCTCACCTAAAAAAAGGCGTATATATGTATAAATAAAACACCCCCACCCCACTCCAGTCACATCAGTCTGTACCAGTCTGTATCTACCTATAATATATATAAGATGCAGGCTGTAGCTAGGTAGGTGGCAGGCTGCAGATAGGTAGCTAAGTGGCAGGCAGGGGCGGGAACAGCTTACCTTGGTTCTGGCCGGCGCGTGTTCCCTCCTAAACACTTCCCGCCCGTCACAGCGTCACCGTCACCGGCATCCCCGCCCCTTTGTTTACACGGCGGGCGGGAAATGCCAGTCACCGCTGTGTACGAATAGAATCAGCGGAGCGGGGAGCGCTCTCTCTCCCCGCTCCGCTGATTCTGTCAGTATACAGCGGTCGGCGCGGGCCACAAAATATTGCACTGCAAACGGCCCGCAGGCCGCGAGTTTGAGACCCCTGCCTTAGACTGATTAGAGGTGACTCCAGACCTGTGAAACGGATCCACAATCAAATAGAACACACACACTTAAAGTACAATCTGTTTCTTATCCAAGGCTGAGTGTACTCTCAGCCGTCTTTATCAAAACTGGTTAAAAACCGATATAATCCACATTCAGGCCGTTATAATCCTTACTACACAGAGTGTGTCTTGAATAAAAAGTAGAATCACTTTAAAAGAATTAACCGTAAAAACAGCAAAATCACTTTAAACATTTTAGATAGTGTTAACCCAAAGAAATAACAATAGAAACTGTTGCTTCCAGTCTTCAGCCCTCAGTTCCATGCGAAGGTCTCCGTGACCTCTGACCTAGTTTGGTGGTTTCTGAAAATAGTTATAAAGAGACAGGCAAATGCACTGAGCATTCTTATATTAAACAATGTGTTAACTTATTCATTAATTAAAATCAATTCAAAGTGAAATACTTATTCAAATAATTATATTTAATCAAAATAATGAGAAACAAGATGATGAGAAAAGGATAAATGTTGATTCATGCTGAGATGGATTGGAAGGTATAAATCCGAATCCTTCAATAGAGCTTAGATCAAGCTCAAAGAATTAAACCCGATCTTACTCGAGTCTGTGCACCTTGTGTCTTAGCCCAACCCATTTCAACACATTAACTTTAATTATAAGCTCGAGCTTGATTTAAACCTGAATACTCTGCCAAAAAATGCTTTTCTTGCTTAGATTTTTAGTCTTGTTTCTAGTCTAAATATCTAAAATTTCTTATATCAAGAAGCATTTTCTAGACAAGCAAAACATATTGTCTTGTTTTGAGAAATAATACGCCAATATTAAGTGAGTTTTTCCTTAAAACAAGCAAAATAATCTGCCAATGGGGTAAGCAAATTAATCTTGTCTTTTTCTTTTGACGTAAGATTATTTGCTTACCCCATTGGCAGATTATTTTGCTTGTTTTAAGGAAAAACTCACTTAATATTGGCGTATTATTTCTCAAAACAAAACAATATGTTCAAAACAAAAATTCTTCTTGATTTAGGAATTTTTAGATATTTGGACTAGAAACACGACAAAAAAATCCAAGTAAGAAAAGCATTTTTTGCAGTGTGTTTTTAATACGTGTGCTGTTATAACAAACGTTCTCAGCTGCAATTTTGAGTCGTTTGTTTTGAACTACAGAAATTACTTTGGATTTAGCTTACCTTGCTCTTAGGGCTATGCTTGAAGAAGTGACAACAGAGGACATTAAAGGCTGACCACCATCCTCTCTGTATACCTATGAACCCTTCAATTATGCCGGGATACCATTCTAATCCGCTGTCATCCTGTTTAAGCATTTTCCAATATCTTTTTATGAAATGTGAAAGTAGCACCAAAGAGCTGATCTTCAATGTGATCTAGTTTAATCACAAGACCTGTTCAAAAGAATTATAATTTCGCTTTATTTTGACTTGAAACCAATTGGCGAAGATGAGCGAAAGTAGACTCTTAGGGATTTGGGTGTGTTTTTAAACAGACAAATACACTTGATAATATGTAAACGTGTCCGTCCTGGCGTCTTTTATTTTAAACACTAATAATTTTGTCTTAAATGAGTGCAAACAGTACGAAAGTAATCAACACTTTCATTATGGATTTGACTATAGCTCTCCATCCAATAAGGCTGATTAAGTCAGGGGTCACCAACATGGTGCACACAGGCACCAGGTAGCCCACGAGGATTACATGAGTTGCCCACAGGCCTGTTCTAAACATAGCTCAGCATTGCACCACATACCAGTAAGCTGAGTCTAGTATTCTTTAAAGCTATTCTTTTTAAATCACACCTGCATTGGTGTAAAATTTGTTAATGACATTAAGGTAAATATATAAATACTAAAACTATTTCAGACAAACAAAGTGTTGCAAATTGACATTTCTGTTTCTTACCTTGTTAAATCATTGTTGAGAACTATTGTGAGAAATCATTAACATGATCAGTGTCTTCACATAGATGAAAATCATTAATCATTAATAATAACAACATATGATTAAAAGTAAATTGAAAAAATTGTTATTTAGGAAGTGTGTATCAAACAGGTAGCCCTTCACAATAATTGGTACCCAAGAAGTAGCCCTCAGTTTCAAAATGGTTGGTGACCTCTGGATTAAGTAATGACAACAAAAAAAACAAAACAAATGCTTAATCACGGCCTGACCTGAAGATAGTGGCAGGAAATGTCAGGTCAAGTCTGGGCTCGGGCAGAGAATCTAAACTCTACGATAAGAGGGGAAAAAAAAGTGTATTTCTTCTGACTTGTGTTCCTTCTTACAGGCGGAAAGAGTTCCCATGGTGCCTCTGTCTATCCCTGAAAATGAGACCAGTGACTCTGACTGTGCTCAGAAAGCAGAAGCTCCTTTTACCCACAGCAGCGGTTTCTCCAGGTCAGACATGTCCATTTCTGTGCTGTTTATTCATAAGTCAGTATTATGCCACTTCAAGTACAGTGCTCAGCATAAATGAGTACACCCCCTTTTGAATATTAATATTCTATCCATTTCTCAGTATAATTGTCCCAATACTGGAATTCGAGACCAATCGGTGCTGATATTTTAAAAACAGCTATTTCCTGCTAACATTTGAGCACTGTTGAGCACGTTTTTTTTTATCATCGCTGATTTGCCATTGTGTTCACATGCTCAACAGAAATGACTGATTGGTCGTGTAGGTCATCAGTTCTCCAAACTCACCGCTGTTTACTAGGGGTGTCAAAAATAATAGTTTTTTCGGTGCACTGCGATGCAGACGCGGACAATTCGGTATCGGATCAGTAATAATCATAACCGGTTATTACTGGCGCCATTTACCTCATATGCGCTCTGTCGCGAGGGAGGCGATCGCGAGTATTTACAGCGCTTTAACTACTTAAAACTCATAAACTGTGCACAATTTCACTGTGTGTGTTTGCTGGATCAGTCTTTCACTGACATATACAACAATAGCCCTATTTCACTGAGATCGAGAGAATGAAAGTAGCCTACTCCATTTCTCTCTCTCTCTCTCTCTCTCTCTCTCTCTCTCTCTCTCTCTCTCTCTCTCTCTCTCTCTCTCTCTCTCTTTCTCACACACACACAGTGGCCCATTTGACCTGCTTGCGTGGTTTTTCTTCTCTTCTTGGCTGTTTTACAGCATTACTTTTGCATCCAGAAATGAGTGCGTGTCTGCAGAGTTTTCTCCACCGTGTCTATCATACATCAGCTGTGAGATCGCCGCTGCCGCTTATCAGCATCACTCATCTGTGAAGAGCACAGTGCGCAAGAGCCTATCGCAACCGTTTTTTTTTTTTGAGGGTGTGACCAATCAAAGAGGTGTAAGAGAACTAGACAAGGATCAGAGAGTGAGCTGGATATTTATATTTGTTTATATTATTTGCTAAATGCTCGTTTTGTTCAAAGTTACAGTTTATATATCTGACTGTTTGTATTAAATGACAAAATTGTTTTACAAATAGTATATAAATATAAATATATTCATACATTTTAATACGAGAAATGCTGCTGTGAAGAAAATTTAAAACTGTGTATGACAAGCACCGTCAATGCACCGTGATGCACCGAAATATCGAATTGAACCGAATCGATGGCATGATAATCGTAACCGAACCGTGAGACTAGTGTAGGTTCACAGCTCTACTGTTTACTGAGTGTAATTACATATACAGGGACACTGGATTGTTTTAAGTCACAAGCAATCCGCTGATGAATCGTATGTCAGCTTATAGGCAAACTTGCCGATCGATCAGCTGTAAAACATTATTTGGGAAATATTTGAAAAAGATAAAAAATTTACAGGAGGGAAATAATTTTAATTCAACTGTATATGTCCAAATATATTTATGTAAAGCATCCTGTGGAAATATTAATTTAAAAGAGAGATCTTTAAGGGGTGTTCTCCTTTATGCTGAGCGCTGTATGAATTTGTACATTTTTTGATTGTTTTATGTCTTCTCATTGCATTGCAGTCTGTATTGTGTATATTTTTGTTTATGGATGCCTATTTTTGAGTGATTATTGTACAGCACAATGGTTGAATGCTCATATTTTTAATTGCACTTTACCAGTTTGGTTTGTTTTGAGTTAGTACTATCATGAGTGGCTATTAAAAATATAGTTTTACATATTTTTAATATTTTTACATTTCTACTTTAATAAGCCAATTTTCCTACTTTTTTTTTGCTTTTTTCCTACAGACAAACAAGCGGTTCAAGTGTCCGCTCTGCATTTTCGTTATGCTCCTCAAAGAAGGGCACTCCAGATGGAGATTCCTACAGCTTAAACATAAAGGTAAAAAGATCCTGTAGATGTCCTATAGAAGTACTTATACTTACTTTGTACTTATCGGCACAGTGTCTAATCACTAAATTAAATGTGTCTACATGAAACAAATTATGATTTTCCTTTTATTCAGCCACCTGTTATCAGTCCGGATTATCTTCGTGAAGACATTGAAGAGGGTCACACCATCACAGCACTTCTAAACAGAGCAGAAAAAAGAGAAACGGCCAGAACAGAAGGTGAATATATATGTGTTTATTGTTTGATTGTTTTGTTTGTTTTTTATTTTTTGTATTTTTGTATTTATTTATTTATTTGATATTTGTTTGTTTTATTTATTTGTGTTTTTTATTTGTTTGTTTGTTTTTATATATTTGTTTTTTGTGTTTGTTTGTTTTTTGTTTGGTTTTATTTGTTTGTTGTTTTTATTTGTGCTTTATTTATTTATTTGTTTGTTGTTATTTGTTTGTTTTGTTTGTTTTTATTTGTTTTTTGTATTTGTTTGTTTTTATTTGCTTGTTTCTTTTTATCCATTTGTTTCTTTTTATTTGTTTTTTAAATTAATTTATTGTTTTTATTTGTTTCTTTTTATTTATTTGTTTTGTGTATTTGCTTGTTTGTTTGGTTTTATTTATCTGTTTTTATTTGTTTGTTTTCATTTATTTGTTTTCTTTCTTGTTTGTTTGTTTGTTTTTATTGGTTTGTTATTTATTAGTTTATTGTTTTTATCTGTTTATTTTGTGTTGTTTTTTATGTTTTGAAATGATGTGAACAAAAATGACAACGTAGACAGTCAGCATAACAAAGTAAGCATAAAAAGAAACAAAACTTAGGAAGTTTGAGGACATTTTGAAATAATAGCAATTGTAACAAAACCAAGAATATAAATAGCAAGCTAGCTTTTTAAAGAGTAAATCAAAGGAAATAATATACTAAAACCAATTCTAAAAAAGGAATCTACACCATAATGTGCAAAAAAAAAAAAAAGATACAGGTTTTAGAGGTTAAAGGGAAAGTTCACCCAAAAATAACTTGATTTTTAAACAAATTGATTGAGATTTTTAAAACAGAGCAGAAAGATGTCTAAGACAATTAAATGGCAATTAATCAGCATTGTGACATCATAACCACAGATGTATTTTTTTCTAGTCTCCAAACTTCACTAAGCTAACTCTTTAAAAGCCAATGTCTCATTTTCGTCTTGCATTCACAGATGTTGTTTGAGTTCATGCAGCTACGTTACACAAAAACTAAAGTTTCAATTTTGCTATCGTAGTGAACCACCTTTTTAAGTTTCTCCACAGTTTGGGCCCAAAGTCAAAGATTTGATCAGTTTAAAAGGAGTAGTTTGCAAAAATCATTTTGATTGGAACAATGAATTCAGCTTTTGTTGATTTTGCATACAAATACAAACTTAAGTTTCTTCAAGTGCACTCTTGTCTGATGTTTGTTCATCTTGATTGAATAGAAACCACTGACATCAACCAGATCATCAGCACAAACTCGACTGAAGGTTGCCAGGCCTTCCTGAAAAACCTTGAGAAGAGAGCAGACCCTCATTCAGACGCAGCATTTCTCTCCAAACTCCTGGACTGCTACTCCAAAGTGTTCGCCAGGTTTCCTTTGGCAGAACATTGCAAAACTGAAAGCTATGCTCGAATGCTGGTTCGATATGCAGAGCTGAAAGGGTAAGTCAGTGGGTGATCACACTAGCTGCTAAGATATTGAGTTAAGTTATTGTTTGCTGTCTACAAGGAAGAATTTTAAGTTATTTATCGAATATTGAAATTGAAAAAGGGGTGGCACCGCGGCTCAAAAAAGTCAGCAAGAAAGTCGCAAGTTTGAGTCCCGGCTGGGCCAGTTGCCATTTCTTTGTGGAATTTGCTCGTTCTCTGCATGTTCACAGGGGGTTTCCTCCAGGTGTTCAGGTTTCTTCAATAGTCTAAAGACATGCGCTAAATTGGATGAACTAAATTGGCCAGTGTGCGTGCGTGTGTGAATGCAACTGCGAGAGTGTATGGGTGTTTTCCAGTACTGGGTTGCAGTTGGAAGGGTGTCCACTGCATAAAACATATTCCATAATAGTTGGCGGTTTATTCCGTTGTGCCGACCTCTGATAAATCATGCACTAAGCAAAGGAAAATAAATAAATGAATTAAAAAATCATATCTTAACTTTTATTATACAGTTTTTGTAAATATTTTGGTGTATATATTTGTTTGTGTATCATCTCTTATTGAAATAAGAAGTTGTTCATATGTAGTGTTTTCATGTATATTGGTCTTGCCATGAAATAGCCTTAAGTTGATGATGTGGCAATAAAGAAATGAATTCTTTGCCGTCTCTACAGAATTGAAGATCCAGAAGATGCTGCAGATGATTTCAGTATTGCCAGGTCACACTGTAAAGCTTTTGCTTTTGTGCACATCGCACATGCTCAGTTTGAGCTCTCACGAGGTAATGCAGGGCACTTTTTTTTTACTGTAATAAAAGCATGGTCGTTTAAAATCAGCATTAAATGACTGTATATATTTTCTACAGTTAATATCAGGGTTCCCACACTACTTGAAAATACGTATTTCAGACATATGAATTCAAAGCCAGGAGAGTACCTAAAAACAAACATGGGCCCTTAAAAGTGCTTGAATTAATGTTTAGGTTGTCATTTCAACAGTTGTACTGTGCTGCTTTCCAAAGCTGAATGGAAAAAACTAAGAAATTCTTCATGTAAAAGTCGGTCCTGGAGGGCCGGTGTTTAGCTTGATTAGCTGGTTCTGGTGTGTTTGATTAGGGTTGGAGCTAAACTCTCCAGGACACCGGCCCTCTAGGACAGAGTGTGGACACGCCTGTTATACAGGAATTATGACAAATTATACACATTTTATCAATATTCTAGATCCCGCATTTGAATATTAGTATTATATTCAACAAATTTTATTAAAGGTCTTTGAACAAAACACACATTTTTAAAAATGACACATTCAAAACATCATTACAGACATTTTAATGTAAAGGTTAAGTGTAAGTGAAATGTTCAGTATAATAAGAACTTTTGTGGTGCTACATATGGTGGGGGTGTGAATTACAAAGGTGCTTGATTTAAAATTATTAGTGGTTTTAAAAACCACGGCGAATGAAGCTCTGCACAAGACTTTTGGCCAGCGGAGAAATTAAAATGGTCGTGCCCAACTTAGTCTGGTTCCCTCAAGGTTTTTTTTCTTCACTCCCATCAGGTGAAGTTTTTTTCCCTCTCCGCTGTCGCCACTGCCTCGCATGGTTCAGGATTGGTAGAGCTACGCATCGATGAATTTGCTCTACAGTGTTTGAACTCTCAGTAATGATTAAATCACACTGAACTGAGCTAAACTGAACTGAACTGAACTTAAACACTAAAACCTGAACCACACTGTTCCAGTTACTATGACCATTTATGTGAAGCTGCTTTGACACAATCTACATTGTAAAAGCGCTATACAAATAAAGCTGAATTGAATTGAATTGAATTAAAAAGTGGGAACCCTGCAATATGTGCATATGTTTTTTTTATTGTTTTTTTTTTGCACCTTTATTGCATACTTTATTATTAGTATGATTTTATTATGTATGTCCTCATAATGTTTAATCAAAATAGCACACTGTTTTCTGTGTGAACCTTTCAGTTTTCTGTCTGGTGACAAATTTAGTTCTTATAACACAAGAACTATTTGCTAATGTTTTCAATATTTATTATCTGAAAATACTGCTTCAAAATTGTTGTAAATATAAGAGGCCCATGGGGGACACGGTGGCCCAGTAGTTAGCACTGCCCCTCACAGCAAGAATGTTGCTGGTTCGAGTCCCTGCTGGGCCAGTTGGCATTTCTGTGTAGAGTTTGCATGTTCTCCCTGTGTTTGTGTGGGTTTCCTCTGGGTTTCCCTCACAGCCCGAACACATGCGCTATAGGTGTATTGAAAAAATGGGTCTTTAAAATTAAAGCGCATGGTATTAAAGTCTGTCTAAAGCTCTATTAATAAAATTAATAAATCTTTCAGGTAATTCTAGGAAGAGTGTTTCGATTCTTCAGAAAGCGCTGAGCTCCAACGCTCGACCAATTGAACTGCTGCAAACTGCCATCAGGAACCTTAAATCTGGGAAAACTCTTCTGCTTCCTGCTGACCTTCAGGAAAGCTCTGAAGGTTCGGTACCTTTTTCTGATTTTTTTTCCTCTATGATCCATGGTTTGGTTGTCAGTTTGTTTGAAGTAGTCTTAAAGGGTTAGTTCACCCAACATTTCAGTTCTGTCATCATTCTCATGCTCAGGTTGTTCTGGTTTTGTATTAAATTACAATTATACAATTTTAGTTGACCTTGGCCTTAATTGTTTAAAGACAGAAAACCTCAGGAACGTTGAAGTTGTCAGCAAATGCTTTACCAGAACAAGAGCAAACAAAATCAGAAAATAAGTCTCTATAAAACAATAATAAAAAGCTATACTTTATATATATTGTTGTATCTAAGTTAATAAAAGGCTTAAGTTAATGACATTGAAAAATTATGTTTTGTTTGGGTTAATAGTGCAGTTTATGGGAACTGATGTAACTTTATTATTATTATTATTAATTGTAATGTTATGAGGTTTATCACACTTTATGGGCTTTATTTTGACGATCCATACGCATGCAAGTCTAAAGCGCAGGCCGCAAAAGCATTAAGGGCGTGTCCGAATCCACTTTTGCTATTTTAAGGATGGAAAAATCCACTTTGGGCCATTGTGCATGGTCTAACAGGGTTGAGCTTATTCTCTTAATGAGTTATAGGTGTGTAATGAGATTAAACTCATCAGAGTCTCATCTGCCATTCTTTTTAAGAGTCAGTTGTGTCGCGCCATAGCACATTTGCTATTTACATGGCAGACTTTGTAAGTGGAAAAATTGAACCCTTCACTGGCGAGTTAAACAGCATCTACAGTGCGAGAGTGGGAGATGTGCCTCCTCGTTATTTACTTTCACTTTCACTCTCGTGGATAGGGAAACCTTGTACGCACAGACATCCATTAGCCTACATAATTAATTTTGTTTGTTTAGTGCAAAGATTTGTTTCTGTGGAAATATAAATTTCTATCAACTAATTCCAAATGAACAATAATCTACGTATAACTGAAAAGTTATATTCTCTGGTTTTTAATTATATAATTTCATTAACATCCCAGCTAGGAAGGACATTAACCTTTTGTCTTTCTGATTACAGGCTAAGCCAATGTAATGCAAATTGTCAGTTTCACAGCATGGGGTGTCTATTGTTTTCTCTTTTCGATCAAATGGTCAGGCGGTTTCTGTCTCCAGAACAAGATGAGATTAGGCCTGAAAAAGCAGTTTACCCTGCCGACCACAACTCTTAATTTGCATACTTTGTTTAGCTATATCCCCCCCTCCTAAGAACACAATATAGCCATGAAATCTTTGTCTTAATTCAGACTAATTCAGACTTGTGTGAGACTTGTGAGAGACTTGTGAAAGAACTTGCAGACTGCGGACCTCTAGTAGGCTCTTGCAGACACATAGACATCTTGAAGACGCTGTATGACTGCAGATTAACCAACACGTCTCAATAAAGGAATTCTGCTTGTTTCGAGTCTCCTGGACTGGGTTCTCTCTTCTTTTCATTCATTTATTTTTATACAACTTTCGAAATATTTTTAAATTCAGTTCTAATTTCCAGCAAACGTATAAATGAACAATAATAACGAAGTGTGTTCAAAAAACTTAAAGTTATATCATAACACCCAAGCTGTGCCCCATATGGTCTAAAACCTGACAGGTGGGCTAATCTAAGCTTGTTTTTAATAATACAAATATAAATATGCATATAATAAATAATACTGCTAATAATAATAACATTATACAAAAGCAAATTGTTATGAATAAACTGAAAAAGCCCCCCAAGATGAAGAAGCCATGGAGGCGGTGGTTTTTATATTTATGTAGGCTAGAAAATAATAATTTTTGTATTATTTTAATCCTTTAATTATTTTTCATTTGTAAAGATATTTGTGTATTACTTTTCATGCAGTGTGTATTAAGCAGTGTGTATGCGAGGCGCACAAATAACGTGCTCTGCGCTGGATTTTAGACCTGCTTTGTTCTGGTCTATTGAACAGTCTATTTTAGTTCCTCAAAATAGCAATGCGCCTTAACACGCCTCCTTTTTTAGACTAGAATGCCTATGGGTGCACATATGAGCGCAAATGCATTTGCTATTTAAACAGCATGCTGCAAAACGCTGGAATGACTCTTGCGCCAAGCTGAAACTAGCAAACAATTGCGTCGCGCCTTGTGCCACATTGTGCCGGGAGTATGATAGGGCCCTATATGTACAATTAACAGTGTTAGGGACGATCATGTTGTGTTGCGTGTGCAAATTCTGTACTAGCAAATTGGTCTTAGGTTTCAATCTGTGTTTTATTGGGTCAGAGTAAAATACACTTGAATGTTTTTGTTTCAGCTGAAAATGTGGAAGCACAAAATGACATAAAGAGAGAAGAAAATCCAGCGAAGGCTTCCGAGGATCATCAGAAACCTTTTTCCAAGGAGACTTCATCAGAATGGAAGATTCCTGCTCTCATTACCAAACACACGTCTCCAGAGGTCTGCTTTACTGCTTGTGTACTGCAAAGTCGAAATTACTGTGCGAACACAGCTGAAACTGGGTATGCCTAATCTCTGTGTGTGTCTGTGTGTGTTCAGGATCGGAAAGCTTCTTTAGAGCCCGTTTCCTCTTCATCTTCCCATCATGCAGTGCGAACGCCTGCACCTCTTCGATTAAACCCCTCACTCAGCTGTCAGACGCCCAACTACAGACAGCCAAATCCTAACAGGTGATGAGAGCACAGATAAATATGTGGATTAGATGTGAGGTCATGAAATTTCTGCAATGTCATGGATTTATATATATATATATATATATATATATATTTTTTTTTTCCCCAGCTTATGAAATATCAGGAATTGTTTTGTTATTTTTTTTAAATGTTACTTTTTATGTAACATAATGTAATATTTCCATTACTTTTTTATTGTTTTACAATTATTTTCTTACATTTTTATGTCTAGCCTGTATTAGTTGGTATAAATGGTCACTGTATGTTTTCCCCCCCTAATTTCTGTTTAATAAAAGTAGTTTTTCAACATATTTCTAAGCATAATTGTTTTAATAACTCCTTTTTTATAACTAATAAACAAACTAAATAATAAATAATTTTTTTATCTTTGCCATGATGACAGTATATAATGTTTGACTACATATTTTTCACTAGTATTCAGCTTAAAGTGACATTTTAAAGGTTAATTATATAAGCTGGGGTAATTAGGCAAGGTATTATAAAAAATGTAGTTTAAGAGGGCTTATAAAATTGATCTCAAAATGGTTTAAATAAAAAAAAAAAATGCTTTCTTGCCGAAATAAAACAAATCAATTTTCTCCAGAAGAAAAAATATTATAGGAAATACTGTGAAAATTTCCTCGGTCTGTTAAACATAATTTGGGAAATATTTGAAAAAGAAAATCACAGGAGGACTTTATATTCAATTACTTTGCATGCTAAGTACTGTTACATTTTCACCTTTTTTGCTTATGCAACTAGTTCAGGTATTTAAAATCTTAGAGTGGTATAAAAAGTAATTCATTTATTATTCAGTGTTGTATTAGTTTTATAATCGAATCAAAAAGATTAACAAGGCCCTTGAATGAAATAAGGCAATTCTGTTTCATTTCATGTCTTGCATTTACTGACTAAAAAGCTGAATTTCCATGACGTTATTTTCCATGATGTTTAAGAGAGCAAGGAATTTTTTACAGTATTTCCTATAATATTTTTCTTCTGGAGAAAGTCTTATTTGTTTTTTTTTTCTGCTAGAATAAAAGCAGTTTTTAAGTAATTAAAAAAAACAAACATTTTAAGGTCAACATTATTAGCCCTCTTATGCAAATTTTTTTTGTTTGTCTACAGCAGTGGTTCTCAAACTGTGGTACATGTACCACTAGTGGTACATGGGCTTCCTTCTAGTGATAGGCGGATATATCAAATATGTCATATGTACATGCTACATATATTTAAGTAAGTTATCAAAAATTATTTATATATGAATTTGATGACAACGCCTATATTTATAAGGTCAAGGCAACATTTCCAGGTGCTGATAAACATGGGAGTTTTTTCTTCTTTTTACTTTTTAAGAATAGTAACCTACCATTTTTAACTTTTAATTTAAATATTCTTAATATTAGGAACTAATATGCTTCGTTTTTGAACTGTACAGAGCTTTAGCTGCTTTTGGACCTAATACACTACTGTATTTCAATACTGCTCATTATGGTAGTACTTGATGAAAAACGTTTGAGAACCACTGGTCTACAGAACAAACCACTGTTATACAACGACTTGCCTGATTAACCTAGTTTAGCCTTTAAATGTCTCTTTAAGCTGAATACTAGTGTCTTGAAAAATATCTAGTCAAATATTATTTACTGTCATCATGGCAAAGACAAAATAAATCAGTTATTTCAACTATTATGTTTATGAATGTGCTGAAAAAATCTTCTTGAATTTCTGTTTGACGAGAGAAATAATTATACAGAGAGCCTAATAATTCTGGAGGTCTTATAATTCTGGCTTCAACAGTAACTTTAATTGTGGTGGTCACATCTGTTTTAGTTCAGGTCCTGGAAATTTAGCTTTTTTTAGTACGTTAATGCCAGGGAATTTGACACGAGTAAAACCTTGCACTTGTATATGTAAACCATGTTTTCTGTCTCCTCTTGGGTAGTTTTGTGACTCCTGTGGTGAAGCAGCGGCCTGTGATTGTGTCTGTTCCAGCGACGGCTCAGAAAATGTGTCCGACTGCGCTGCCCTGCACGCCTCAGAGCGGTGTGTCCTACATCCAGCCTCCCACGCAGGTGAAGAGCCGCACACACACTTATAATGATTGAGAGATTGCTTGGAATATTGAGTAGGGGGCGGGGCTTAATTTGTGCACTCCTCCACTTATCGTTCATATGCATATTGTGGCTAATTCGTCAAACTGACATCATTAGAAAAGGACTGCAGTTCCACAGCATCTGTCTGTATCGTATCCATCTATCCATCCTTGTATTTGTCTGTCCCTTTGTTGTATTTATCTATCTATTTATCCATCCATCCATCCATCTACTCTATCAGTTCATCTATCCGTCCATCCGTCCATCTGTCCGTCCATCCATCTATCTATCTATCTATCTATCTATCTATCTATCTATCTATCTATCTATCTATCTATCTATCTATCTATCTATCTATCTATCTATCTCTCTATCTATCTATCTATCTATCTATCTATCTATCTATCTATCTATCTATCTATCTATCTATCTATCTATCTATCTATCTATCTATCAATCTATCTATCTATCCATCTATTGTATCTATCTATCCATCTATTCATTTATCCATCCATCTATCTATTGTCTATCCATCCATCCATCCATCCATCCATTGTCTACTGTATCCATCCATCCATCCATCCATCTTTTGTCAACTGTATCTCTATCTATATACTCATCTAGCTATCCATCCATCCATCCATCCATCCATCCATCCATCCATCCATCCATCCATCCATCCATCCATCCATCCATCTATCCATCTGTCTGTCTGTCTATCTATCACCTACCTTTCTGTCTGTCTGTCTATCCACAGTATCTGTCTATCTATCTATCTATCTATCTATCTATCTATCTATCTATCTATCTATCTATCTATCTATCTATCTATCTATCTATCTATCTATCTATCTATCTATCTATCTATCTATCTATCTATCTATCTATCTATCTATCTATCTATCTATCTGTCTGTCTATCTGTCTATCTGTCTGTCCGTCTGTCCGTCTATCTATCTAGTAACTTTTAAGCTAGTAAAACTGTTTAAGTTTTCTAAAAAAAATAAAAAATCCCAGAGAAATCCAATCTTAGATAGTACAATTCTAATGTCTCTCCTTTGTGGTTTGATTTTAATTAGATTTCATTAATATGAACTTTTGATGTGAACAATTAAATTTTCAGTAGGCAAGCAGCTTTTAATCAGCTGATTTTCTTGATGTTAAAAATTGTATCTTTCTTTTTTTAAGGTAATAATTTGTGACATTAATATAAAATGTAGCATTTTTACTTGTAATAATTCAGCTGATTTTGTGAGGAACTGAGAAGAGAAATTTAACTAGTGAGAAGTTGCTGTATGCAACTATATTTGATTAGCATTACTCATCATTGGAATATTTAACTACTGATTGAAGAGATTAAGAATTATATTTACTTATATTAGTATGATCATTAAATTATTATATAGTATTTACTAGATGAAAAAATATTTTGACGTAATGAATTTCTATTTCTGATAGAAATCTAATCAATAATAATAAGAAGAAATAAGATATCAAAAATAAACATTTTATCTAAAGGACATTAACAATAAAACAAAAAAAAAGAACAATAGTATTCATATTCTGGTACTGATTTAAAAATCCACCTGGCTGGCCATATAGAATTGACTTTATTAAAATGATATTTTTATGATGATTCAACATAAAAATAATTTTCAACAATCTGTGACGTCTCACCCACAGACTCCTTCTTCAGCCTTCTCAAATGAATCCATAACAATTAAGGGCAAGCAGTTCTTCATTTTCAAGATGATCGGCAGAGGAGGATCCAGTAAGGTGTGTAAAAAGTGGCATTCTTTTCATATATTCTGCATTTTATACACTTTGCTGACACTTAAAGGGTGAATTCAATGTACTCACAATTTATTCACCCTCAAATGGTTATAAACCTTAATGAGTTTCTTCTTTTGAACACTAAAGAACTTATTATTATTTATATATATATATATATATAAATAAATATATTACTGATGTTTATTATTGGACTGTCTTCCTTTTAATGACTGCAAAAGGCTTTTTTTATTAAATGAACTCTAAGGACATTTTTAGCAAAGTGTCACTAGAATATATGTATACAGGGCTTTACATTAACACCCGCCAAATGCGGGTAGATTTCAGCTATGGCGGGTTAGACAGTCACTCCCACTAGCCACTTTGGCTGGTTGAAAATAATTTTTAAATTGTGGTTTTCTCAAAAGCAGGGTTCGACAATAAGAATGACCCAATATGCATGCAAATGTGATGTTAGAATAGAGAAACAGCACGACTAACAAAAAAATTGCATTCGCGCGAGCAGAAGAAAGCAAATGAAAACCGAATGAGAGGATGATCACTTGCGCTAACAGCTGATGTGATGCGCGCGACTGTTTAAAGCACGTGCGCGCTCCTCTTTCCTTCCTTAAAGCATGCGTGCCTGGAACGCAACTGTAATCGGATTTCTTTCAAATAGTCAGGCAAAAAAGTAATGCTAATGCACACAGTCTTGCTGCTTTCAAGAGCTCCATATATGTCTTTTTGTAAGCAGCACCGGTTGCTTTCGCTTTGAACAGATTATTAATTGGCCTTAACCGTGTGATCATCCTTCCATTATTTTTGTTTATATGGTTTAATTATAATTTTTTACAGCAACATTTGCTTTCATATGAGATTAACTTTCCGTTTATGTGTAGTTAACTGGTGATCTGAGAGACCTTTAGCGAGGACAGAGTACTGTGCGTATTTTAATACATGACAAAAATTATTGGTCACACTTTACAATAAGGTTCATTAGTTACTGTTAATTAATGCATTTACTAACATGAACAAACAATGAACAATACATTTACTACTGTATTTGTTCATGTTAGTTAACGTTAGTTAATGAAAATACAGTTGTTCATTGTTAGTTCATGTTAACTCATGGTGCATTAACTAATGTTAACAAGCACGGACTTGATTGTTAATAATGCATTAGTAAATGTTCAATTATGATTAATAAATGCTGTACAGGTGTTGTTCATGATTAGTTCATGTTAGTAAATGCATTAACTAATGAACCTTATTTTAAAGTGTTACCAAATTATTTTTAAAAGTCAATTGTTTTTCTTTGTTTTTTTTAAAATAAATGTTTTGTTAAATAAAAAGTATAGTATACAGCTTTATTTAGCTTGTTTGACACATTTAAAATTTGTGGCTAAGAAATCATTTTTGTTTGGTGTGGTCAGAGATAAATTAGGTAAATCCTTAATTTTGAGTTCTGAAAAGTCATGCATAACACTATGAAACTGTGACCCATTTGCTCATACACGACACACAAAACGTGAAATGAATGAGGAGGCATGTGGACATAACACAAAATCTAAATCAAGTAATTTTAGCATGTCAAAGTCATATTTATGCATATATAAATATTTTACCAACAACAAAATTGTGGCTTGTGAAAATGCAGAGTGGCTAGTAACGTTGGAAAACTACTAGCCACTGTGGCTGGTGATCAAAAAAAGTTAATGTAAAGCCCTGAATGTATTTTTATTTTTAGAATTTTTATCATGTATTAACGGTAAAATCTTGGTTAATTTATGTGTTCGTTTGTTTGTTGTTTTGACTGTATATTTAATAATGAAAATAACCTTTGTTGCTGACATGGCCTTAAATAAAAAAAAAATTGTCATCATTTATTATTCCTGCTTAATTTCCCCCACAAGTCCAAAAACAATCTCAGAAAAGAGCTTTCTTTTATATTCCAGATTAACGTGAATAGCGGGGTTTGTTTTTGTTTTCAGGTATATCAGGTCTTTGACCATAAGAAGCACGTGTACGCTGTCAAATATGTGAATCTGGAGGAGGCCGATGCTCAGGCGGTGGAAAGCTACAAGAATGAGATCGAGCACTTGAATCATCTTCAGCAGTACAGCGACCAAATCATCAAGCTCTATGACTAGTGAGTGCGTTGACTTGATGGACAGGCCGTTCACATTTATACGGGACCACGTGTCTGATGATGTGTTTGCTGTTCAGTGAGATCACCAGCAGCTACATCTACATGCTGATGGAGTGCGGACACCTGGATCTGAACACCTGGCTGCGCAACCGCAAGACCGTCAAACCGCTGGACAGGAAGGCTTACTGGAGGAACATGCTGGAGGCTGTGCACACCATCCACAAACACGGTGAACAGCACACATATTCAGCTGATATAAGCAATATTGCAAATGCAGATCATGATCGTTCACAGGCAATGCTTTTGGACGTTTTGCCACTGACAGTGAATACCATTACGCAGGGATTTAGTCATGATAAACAAGAC
This sequence comes from Danio rerio, assembly GCF_052040795.2. NCBI lineage: Eukaryota > Metazoa > Chordata > Actinopteri > Cypriniformes > Danionidae > Danio > Danio rerio. The sequence continues at coordinate 5,375,176 of NC_141036.1, read as the reverse complement.
AAGAATTTGGATATCACATTAATGATGACATTAAAGTGATGGGTCATCCAAAAATGTAAACACTAAAAAACAGCTGTTGATTAAATTCCAGTGTTTTGTTTGTTCTTATTATGGATGTCAGTGGCTGCTTTTTCTGGAGTTCTTCAGAGTGTATTGTTTTGTGTTCGATAAAAGTAAATAAAATTATAACAGTTTAGAGCTATTTGGGTAAATGATCAGGAAATTTTCATTTTAGATGAGCTGTCCCTTTAAGTCTAATTATAATGCAATCATAAGTCTTATGCTATAAATACAATATTTAAAATTTATTTTATTTAAAGCGACATACAAATGATCTCATCAAGCAAATAAAGAGATGATTAACATGTAGGTGTTAATCATAATCAAGTCTTATACAGTACAAAGTAGCATGTTTTTTATTACTTTTCTGCACTGCCTGAAAAAAATCTTGTTCTTGATCCCAGTTGTAAGAGCAACAAATAATAACTTGACTTCTAGTTGATCATTTGGGAATGTGGCAGAAGGTGGATTTTTCTGATGAATCACCTGTTGAACTGCATCCCAATCATCACAAATACTGCAGAAGACCTACTGGAACCAGCATGAACTAAAGATTCTCAAAGAAATCTGTCAAGTTTGGTAAAGGAAAAATCATGGTTTGGGGTTACATTCAGTATGGGGGTGTGTGAGAGATCTGCAGAGTGGATGGCAACACATCAAAGCTCAAAGCAAAGAAAGTCAAGGTGCTCCAGGATTGGCCAGCCCAGTCACCAAACATGAACATTATTGAGCATGTCTGGGGTAAGATGAAGAAGGAGGCACTGAAGATGAATCCAAAAGAGTCTTGATGAACTCTGGGAGTCCTGCAAGAACGCTTTCTTTGCCATTCCAGATGACTTTATTAATCAGTGATTTGAGTCATTGCAGAGATGTATGGATGCAGTCCTCCAAGCTCATGATGGAGTCAGACACAATATTCATTCTGTCTCCACTGCAGCAGGACTTTATATTCTATACTGGACATTATTTCTGTTAAGTGGCAAGACATTTGTCTAAGCAAAGTCAGACCTTACTGTCCTAAATAAATCATTAAAAATCAAGGCATGATCATATTTTATTTTGGTAAAATAAGTGTAATCTAGAAGTCAAGTTATTATTTGTTGTTCCTTAAACTTGGATAGGCGACAAGACTTTTGTCAGGTAGTGTATGTAGTGTGTTTCTTAAAAACAAAAAGGCTAATGTAAATCTATATAAACTCTGAATATTTTGCGAAATTTAAAAAGATTCACTTGATGTTACTATGGAAAGCCAGTTATTGTCTTCCTATTTGATTTGAATAATAGTCATAATATTAGTGCAACCTTTTACTTTAAACGGTTTGTTTATGGTTTGTAACAATAATTGTTCTATACAAAAATATCTGGAATATCGACTAAATAATTACAGAAAAATGAACATTTACTCTAAGGAATAATAAAGATCTTCACTTTTAAAATGGTCACTTAGTGTAAACTACTTTTGCATCAGTTTTAAATTAGGCCAAACTGTCACTCCATATTGGCTAAAATAGTTTTTGAAAAATCATAAATAGTTTTTTTTGTGCTCAAGCATTTCCTGTTTTAATGAAACATTTTCTTTTTGTATCTTTTGTTTAAAGGCATCGTCCACAGTGACTTAAAGCCAGCCAATTTTTTGATAGTGGATGGGTCGCTGAAGCTAATAGACTTTGGAATCGCCAACCAGATTCAGCCTGATGTGACTAGCATCATGAAGGACTCGCAGGTATGCAAGAACTGAGATATAGAGCAGTGTTTTTCAACTGGTGGGTCAAGACACAAGTGGATCACAGAAGCAAATCGAGTGGGTTGCAAAGTAATGTGTATTTATATAGCGCATTTACTGTCTATGGCCATACATCCAAAGCTCTTCACAATCTTGAGGGGGGTCTCTCCACACCACCACCAGTGTGCCGCATCCACTTGGATGATGCGACTGCAGCCACAGGACAACGGTTCCAGTGCCACTCACCACACATCAGCTATTGGTGGAGCTGAGAGAGTGATAGAGCCAATTTGGTGGATGGGGATGATTGGGAGGTCATGATGGGTAAGGGCTGATGGAGGCAATTTAGCCAGGACACTAGGGTTAGACCTCTACTCTTTATGAGAAGTGTCATGGGATTTTTAATGACCACAGAGAAGTCAGGACCTCGGTTTGGCGTCTCATCGAAAAGACGGCGCCCACTGACAGTATAGTACCCCCATCACTTTTCCTGGGGCATTAGGATTCACACAGACCAAAGGTTGAGCGCCCCCTGTGTTTTAAAAGCTTCCCAAATCCAGAGGTGTAAATGCAAAAATTTAGTATAATTTTAATGAAAACCCTTTGAATTTTCATAAAACACTATTGAAAGTGTTTAAAATAACTGTATATGTCGTCTGTGTTATAATAAACACCTAAAAAAGGCGCTTTTTGTATTTTTCTTTTTATAAACTCAAATTTGTGTATCTTTTAGGTTCTGTGTGGTCTAGCGTGCTGTAATTAATGTTGGTGGTTCCTGCACATGTCTGTAATCATAAGAAAAAAGAAAAATGTCTCCACCATAATCTATGCAAAAGCTATTGCATTCCAACTGATGAGAGGTGCTGTACAAGCCACAGAGACCGATCCTTGTTTACATATTTCACTATCCTTTTGTTTGATCAAACATAATTCACTGTGTTTGGACCACGTCAGACATATAAAAGGATTACTTATGCACATCACCTCAAAAACAGAGGAGAATGGCCCTGAAGGGCACAGCATAAGGTGAGAGATGACAGCTGTCTGTGCTATCTGGGGCTGCTTATTGATCATAAATGTATTGTTTACATATCTGCACCATGGAAACACCACAATTCATTCGACAACTGTTTGGCATATGAATATAATTCAGTAAAAATAATGCTAGAATTGTATGAGCAACGGCAAGAGCTTTCATTTGAGCTATAACTTGTACATGTGTCATTTAAAAAAATATGAAAATGAACCAATGTAAAATACCCAGCTCGGGTATCCAAAATACTGTGTATTTAAGTGTAAATAACTTTTAAACTGTAGAATAAAAACCAAAGTGATGCATATGTGCATAAAATATAGATTCTACACTTTCAAACGACACCACTTACGGGGGTCTGGTGCAATGCTAGCCCTTTAAATCTGAAAGCGAAAGTTGCTGACGTCACAGACCCGGTACCGAGTCTGCAGAGTTTAAGGGGTTAATGATAAGGGAAAAAGTGAGTGTCAAAGCCAAACCGATCGAGAAACACTGATCTAGGGATTAGTCTTCCACTTGATCATTGTGCATTTAGTTACTCACTCTTCTCTTTCGCCAGGTCGGAACTCTGAACTACATGCCACCGGAGGCCATTAAAGACACGTCCTCCAATGGAAAGCCGGGGTCAAAGGTGAGTGCAGAAATAAAAGTTAGGCTAGAATAAAAGTGGGGTTCATTTTTGTCATCATCTTGAATTGAAACTGATGCTCGTTATCTGATCATTAACCAAATAAATAGGTTGTTCAGAGTTAATGACTGTAAAAATACTACAATCCCATACAAGAATAATGCTCACCTTTGGGCTGCTCCAGCTAATAGCAGAACAGCAACTTCTGGGGTGGTGGGGGTCAAAATAGCAAGGGCTCATATGATTGGTCACATTTTTATCAACAACCGATGCATGAAATGATTGTAATTTATCGCACATGTCTGCGATACGCATATTGCACGTGCTGTTATCACCATAACGTTGTGCAGCCCTCATATCACAGCAGATCACAAAGTCTCTCTGCTGTTTTCAGATCAGTGCTAAAGGGGACGTGTGGTCTCTGGGCTGCATCCTGTATTGCATGACATACGGCAAGACTCCATTCCAGAACATCACCAATCAGATCAGCAAAATCCACGCCATTATCGACCCGTCCCACGAGATCGACTTCCCTGACATTCCCGAAAAAGACCTGCTGGATGTGCTGAAGGTGTGAGCAGTGGTTCAGCATTTAATGTCCTCAGCAGTTTCACAGTGATGTGCTCAAAGTCTGTGTGTTGTGGGTTTCAGAAATGTTTAGTTCGCAACCCTCGAGAAAGGATTTCCATTGCAGAGCTGCTCGATCATCCATACCTGCAGCTACAGCCACAACCTGCACCTGAGCCAGGTATTTCAGATCAACATTACAGCGGGCCCTCAGAACATCTTAGGGTGCTTTCACACCTGTGAATCGATTCAGTTGTTCCGAAACAGAGATTACAATTGTTACATTGTTGCTCTTTGCTCTTGGAGCGGTTCGCTTTCACACTGCAAAGTTTCTAATCGGACCAAAAGAGCTTAAACAAGTCACGTGCGAGTAAACTCTCCTCACATTGGTCAGAGTGTCAGGGTTTATTTTGCAGAGTCCCGCTCAGCTGTCAGGAGAGGTGGTGGTTTGGTGGTGATTGACAGGGTGCGCGCGACGTGTCTGAGGAGAGATGCGGTGGGGAGGGGTAAGAAGGGTGCGCGACGATGCCTATTTGAGGACCGGGAGGGAGACGCGAGATTACCGGCAGATCATCACTCGTTTGCGGGCATCCGGAGACTCACAAAACTTCCCGCCCTACTCATAATTCTCTCTTCATATAGCCGTATGCCTATTACATATTCATAAAACACTGTCATATAACCGCGCTTGGAGCGGTTCGCTTTCACACTGCAAAGTTTCTAATCGGACCAAAAGAGCTAAAACAAGTCACGTGCGAGTAAACTGTCCTCACATTGGTCAGAGTGTCAGGGTTTATTTTGCAGTGTCCCGCTAAGCTGTCAGGAGAGGTGGTGGTTTGGTGGTGATTGACAGGGAGCGAGTGCATGACGTGTCTGAGGAGAGATGCGGTGGGGAGGGGTGAGAGGTTTGTTTCAATCGAGCCGAGACCACCTCATTTAAGCGATCTCGGAGCGATTACTTTGGCGCGGAACAGAGCACCATATGCCCTGTTCACATATGCCAAACGAACCGAGCTAACTGGGCAAACAAGATGCGTTCCGAAACAAAAGTGTAGGTGTGAAAGCACCCTTAAATTAACTGAAATATTGTCTTAAATACTTTTAAACGGGTCTTATTTCCCTATGTCCATGTATAGCTACCCAATCGGGTCGACAACAATCCATCTCAAAAATGTTTTAACAGTACTATAAATCTATTATAAATCTATGTATCAATATAGTTTAATCATCTTTCTTGCAGTAACATTTGTTAAAAAATTTTTTATAGAAAATATTTGGCTGGGGCACTGACCTGTTGTGCATACATTTAAATCATAATAGTTTTTTTATTTGATTTTTTATTATTAGCTGAAACATGAAATTAAAATGAAATAAAAAAAACATCCTTAATCCATTCAGTTACTACAATCAATATCATATTTGTTAAATTAAGAAAATTTTCTATTTAATGTATTTAATCTAATATTTTTTTTTATTATTGAAGGCAAAGAAAATGCACGTACAGTGCTCAGCGTATATAAGTACACCCCTCACTAATCCGTCTTTTAAATTCATATTTTTAATAGGAAGCTCTACAATATTATATTTGTGCATATACATTAGATTAGTCAGCACTGAAGCCAAATCTGGAGCTTATCTGATAAAATAATTGACGACAGCGGTCCAAAAACTAGCACCGCCAATGTTGTTGATGTTATAGAAAAATCCATAAAGGCCTAAAATAAATCTTTAAAAAAACAATAAGATGTGTAAAAAAAATTGGGGTCTGCTTGTTTTGACACATTATTAAAATGTGTTAAGCAATGGCTAATTACATTTGTTTAGTGGGGGCAAGTAAAAAAATTCTGCTAAAGCTTTAGAAACAATCTTTATAGTTTAGCCCTGTATATGTCTGATATTTCATTCATAATGCTCTTAAAAAGGTCTTAAATTTGACTTGGTGATACCTGCAGAAATCCTGTATTTACTAAAAGCGATCATAAATTGTGTGTGAAATCATCATAAATCAAAAATGTGTACAATTATTATTTACTGGTGTCTAATAATGCAGATTTAATCACTAATTAACTACAGTAGGTTAGTTTCTGTTGTAAAAGTTTTCCTTGGCTGGTCTTCTAAGTTAAAGTTATTAAGGTAGTACTTTAACTTGAAGGAGTTTTATCACACATCATGAATATGAATGAGATTTTCTCCATGCTTATGACAACTGTCGCTAATGCCGTGTTCAGACTGCATGATTTTCAAAGTAGTCGTGTCACAGATGTTTTCACACTGCATGACTGTCTGCGCTAGCGTTTTCTTGCTGCATTGTTTACACTGTAAGATGAATCAGCGACAGGGGGTTTCACACTTCATGACTTTACAATAGGAAGAATCGCAGACAACTTTGTCCAAGCTACGTCTCACAGCCAAAAAATTGAGTATATCTTTTGTTATTAACTATATAACGAGAAAGAAGCCTTTAATTTTTTGCTCACCTGGTTTTTGAAGGGAATTTGATGTGATTTCAAGCATTTGTCTGCAATTTCTCAAAAACTGTGGGCGAGTCAAAATCGGGGCTGAAATCATGCAGTCTGAACTCTGCATAAGTGTCATTCGCTTAGTTATGTTGTTTTAAACGCAAGAATGACATTGTTTGAGATATTTGACATTGCCGAGAAAACATCACTTGTCATAAATCTGTCATAAACATGAGTGCCATTAATCACTTTTTTTTTTCAGTGGAACAAACTGAAGTTTGTTTAAAAATTCTCAAAGGAATTGATTATTGCTTGCTTAATTATTTTTGTGTCCTTTATTCACAGCAGAAACGTCCTCCAGTGATTTTAAGAGGATCCTCAATGAACTGGTGGCTCTTCAGTCTCCAAACAGTATCGCTAGAGCTGCCAGCGTAAGTCATTCTCAATCCACAACAAGTATAGAGAGATCCAGTGTGTGTTCCAGAAAGCAATGTTAACTTCTCACCATTCTCAACCACTGTTTTGCATATTGTCTCATTATTGTGCAGCACAAGTAGTAGATTGCGCGTGATGACTGACCAATCACAGATCTTGCACTTTGTGTCATTGCAATGTGCAGTTACATTTTTGGAGAGGTGTGCATCAGGGGTATGTGATGGGGCACTTTGAGAAGTATAATTTGGCTTTTAGACGACACTTGTTAGGTGGTATATTAGCTCAGTGTTTAACACAGTTGCCTCACAGCAAGAAGGTCGCTGGTTTGATTCTCGGCTGGGCCAGTTGGCTTTTCTGTGTGGAGTTTGCATGTTCTCTCCATGTTGGTGTGGGTTTCCAAAGACATGCACTATAGGTGAATTATATGAACTAAATTAGCCGTAATGTATAAGGGTGTGTGAATGTGACAGTGTATGGGTGTTTCCCAGTAGTGGGTTGCAGCTGAAAGAGTATCCGCTGCATAAAACAGTTGACGGTTCATTTCGGTGTCGCAACCCCAAATAATTAGGGACTAAGCCAAGGGAAAATGAATGAATGGCACTCCCACAAAGTGCTTTGAAATGTGCATTTTTTTAAATTCGATGTTTGGCGTAATCTCAATTCCAGAGAGGGCGGGGCATAGAGTCGCTCCTCAACAGCCAACAGCCAATAGCGTTTTATCACAGCTCTGCCAGTAAGACTGCTAGTGACATAAAAGGGGCATATCAGACACTAGAAAGCTTTTGATTGGTCAAAAGATTTGATGAGGTGACGTCAACAGAAAACATTGGTTTATTTATGCAGAAGTGACAAACTGCAAGCGTTGGATCTTTAAATCAGATTTATATCCTCTACGTCAGTGTTTCCCAACCCTGTTTTTGGAGGAACACCAACAGTACATATTCTGGATGTCACCCTTATCTGACCCATTAACTTCAGGTTTTGGAGTCTCTTCTAATGTTCTGATGAGTTGATTTCAGGTGTGTTTGATTAGGGAGAGGTTACATGTGTACTGTTGGTGTGCCTTTAGGAACAGGGTTGGGAAACACTGCTCTAAATGCAAATTTTGGGGAACACTTTATTTTGATGGTCCATTTGAGTATTAGGGTGTACTCACACTATGCTATCCGAACTGTGCACAGGCCCGTTACCCGGATCGTTTGAGAAGTGTGAGTGCGCTGATTCGGGCTCTGGCACAGTTCACTTGGCAGGCCCTGGGGTGGTTGGAAGAGGTGGGCCTGAGCGCGGCTCACTTGGGCTTTGGTGCTGTACGCTTGTAATGTGAGTGCAAAATGTGCCAAAGCCCAAAACTGAAAGCGAGACGTGACTTTTTATATGATTTATTAATCAATCTTACTGTTCAGTGAACGCAAACTGCCGTAGTTTATTAAATACGCAAACCCCTCACTGCACGACAGCTGCGCGGCTTCAGCAGACCTCCTCATTCCTGCAGCACGAGAGCTTTATGATTGTTTATAAGCGCCAAAAGTGGCGGATCTGTTCGGCGAAATATCTGACTGCGTGTCCCCGCATCCCTAAGGACTGTTTGGTGAAATATTTGACTGCATGTCACTGCATATCAAACCGACTGAAACAATATAACAAGAGAAATCTCCACTGTGCTGAGCGAGAGCGCTAACTGAACAGCGCAGCAGCGATGACGTAAGCGTGCCCAGACCCGATTGTAATGTGAGTGCGGGCCGTCGGGGGAGACGGGAGGGGGGGCAAGCGTGCTTTGACCCGGTTCGAGGCAACTGTACGTAGTGTGATTACGGCCTTAGTAGACTGTCTGCTTAATATCAGTTGATACTGCTGCTAAACAGACATTTACCTGACTATAAGACACTTTGCAAGTACATGTCACCTTACACTAACCCCAACCCTAACCTAACAAATCCTTATAATCTAGTGAGAATTAGTTGACTTGTAGATGCAATGTAACTTAAACTCAACAAATGGACCATCAAAATAAAGTGACCATATTTTGTCACTGTTTTGGAGCACACTAGCTCATAGATCTCCTTAAAACTAAAATGTTATGTTAATTTCATGACATCGTTAACCTTTAGCCTCTGTCTCTGCAGAATTTAGCCATGATGTGCAACAGCGGGAGGAAACTGGATGTTTCTGAATGTGTGAAAAGCTCCAGTCAGACGCTGTGGAAATGAAGAGGACGTTCAAACCCACAGGACTCAAAACCACTGAGGAGTATTTCCCCACCGCATACAAGATGTCAGGCAAAACCGCTTCCACATTATCACTTCATTCTACATGCCTCTTTTCCAATTCTTCTTTACTGTTTCTGTTTTTTTGTTTTGAATATACGATGTAGTCTAAGAAAGTGTACGTGATGAATAAACATACCTTGTCAAGTACATGACAAATCTGGTGGGGTCTATTTGTTGTCTTTTTAACTATAACTTGTTGTCTTGGGAGTCATTTTGCTTTATGCATGGTTACACATTGTTTTCAGAGGTCTTAACCCAAACTGTTTCAAGATGACAGAATGAATAGGTTTCCATGAAATTCCCGATTTGGTATTAAGAGTCTTAAAGAGGTAGACTGTAATCAGGACTTCCCATTCTTGCAATTCTGAGTTTATTTGTCGCAAAATTCGAGTTCAGAGTTTTAATTTTATACTACTTATAATCATTTATTCAGGGTTGCCGCAATCATGGAAAATCACAGGCACAGGTTGTTTAAATTGGTAACAGATTATTTTAGAGAAAACAACAGGAAGAAATTGTTGAAAAACAAATCATCTATCCGCTTGTTAAGTGGTGACGTGTTTGTGACGTATGTAATACTGTTTCCGGGTCCAAGCTGCCATTCATTTGAGTGGAGAAATCATTCGTTTATGATCACGTTTTATTCCTATCACACATTAAAGTTAATTTTACATAAAATCATAGTGTACACAACAATCTCTGGGCTTTATTTAATCAGTTAATTTATCAGTTTCTGGCCATCGGATATTAGGCATGGACATATATACTGCGATCGTGATTTTCGAAAGTATTAAATCGCTTTGTAAACGTTTATTATTACCATTTCATGAGTCTCCCCATTCAGTTGAATAGAGCGCTTGGACCCGGAAGCCGCTTCGCGTGACGTCACACTTAACAAGCTGATAGAAGGCATATACCAGATCATCAATATATGACAGTGGCTCGTTTAGGCAAAAAAATAGGAGGGAAATGTAAATAGGCCGAGTCAATGTCAGTTTATTTCGTCTTTTCCTTATATATTTTTTTAAACACGTTTTCTGCTTATTCACGCTTGTGAATTGCATTATGGGATGTTGATCTCTGCTTTGTCAGCTTTAAATGTTGAAAATTCAACTTTACTGTTTAACAAAGTGACACTTGTTGACATTTTAGAATAGTTGGAGAAATTATATTGAATAAGAACTAATATATAGATAAGTGGACGAAGCAGTGGTGTAGTAGGTAGTGCTGTCGTCTCACACTAAGGGCGCTGGGTTGCTGGTTCGAGCCTCGGCTCAGTTGGCGTTTCTGTGTGGAGTTTGCATGATCTCCTTGTATTCGTGTGCGTTTTCTACGGGTGCTCCGGTTTCCCTCACAGTCCAAACACATGCGGTACAGGTGAATTGGGTAAGCTAAATTGTCCGTAGTGTATGAGTGTGTGTGTGTGGATGCTTCCCAGAGATGGGTTGCGGCTGGAAGGGCATCCGCTTCTTAAAAACTTCCTGCATAAGTTGGCGGTTCATTCCGCTGTGGTGACCTCGGAATAATAAAGTAACTAAGCCGACAAAACAATGAGTGAATGAATATAGATACGTAAGTCTGTGAAATAACAGAAGATTTGTTGACAGTTTATTAAAGGGTATTATTAGCGTAATATACACCACCAACCCACACAATATAGCACTATAAACTATTAAAAATTGTAATAAATGTCACTTTATTAGAACTTTTCAAGGTTAAAAGTTGTTGGAAGAAAGATCAAGCTTCCATAATGCAATTCAAAAGCAGAAATAAATTGGGAAAAGTAAAAACATGAATCACAAAATATGGAAAACCGCTAATTTACAGATATTTTTTTACTTTGTGTGTGTATGTTATATACATGCAATTAGCATACAATTGCAGTAAATATAACTGTGCACTTATATTATAATAATAAAGAAGAGAGGCTAAATCCATTAATCCATTGATCATGTTAAAACCAAATCTGCGACATTGGAACTGACCAATCACACGTCTCGGCCTGCAGCACTTCTGTGCCTTTAGGAATTTGAACAGGCCCTTGTGCTGAGAAAGACATGACCATAAAAACAACATTTGATCATTTTCTACCTTTCCACTGAATAACAGCACTGAATTTAACAGCAAACTTCACAGCATTTTCAGAAAAGGTCACATTTTTTTGTCATTTATTAAACCGTAATGCTTGAAAACACATAATGTGGAACAATATGCTTCTATAAACCAAACTGGAAGCCCAAGAATGAAGATACTGTCATCTTTTACTCTCCCCAAAGCCATTGCAAACCTGTTTGAGATTCTTCTGATGAGATATTTGAGAGAGGTCTGGCTGCAGACTCGGTGCAGTGCAATCTGAGCTGCATCCAATGCTTTTTAATGCGCTGACCTAACCCTACCTGTCACAGTGACGTCACTCACTACATTGAGTGCATTGAGTCTGACATTGCATTGCTGAGTGATGCATTCTCAGCTTGCATCATAAAGGCTGCATCCAGATACTATTGAGATATTTTGAAGAATGTTGCAGCTGATTGCAGCCCGAGACCGGTTGCTCACTGAAGCTAAGCAGGGCTGAGCCTGGTCAGTACCTGGAAGGGAGACCACATGGGAAAACTAGGTTGCTTTTGGAGGTGGTGTTATTGAAACCAGCAAAGGGTGCTCAACCTGCGTTCTGTGTGAGTCTTAATGCCACAGTATATTGAAGATGACACCATAAAGTCAGTGAGTGCCGTTGAGAATCGTGTCCTCCCTGCAATCAAGTCCCCCAAGGACCCCAATGGATCATCTGCATTGAATGCCTGTTCAAAAACTATTGTACTTCTCCAAAGTGCAATTATAATCATATTTGGTGCTTTTTATAGTCTATTCTCTTATAGTCTTGACATTTAACAACATTAATGATAATAATGACATTATTATCGGTAAATATAAGTTAAAGACATGCATAGTTAAAATAATTGAAACGTTTGTAAACATTAAATGATGCCTTTTTAATGTTTTTATGTATTTATATGTAACATTTATTTGCATACGAAGTGGTAGCACGTCGTAGGCTATCTAAAATAAAAGCTTTACACATGCCTTTAGTTGTACATCAGTATACCAAATACAGAATTTAAGTTGAAGTAAGTTAAGTAGTTTTATTTTATTATAACACTCTTAAATTACATAAATTTAAACGAGATTTCACTGCATCTATATATATATATATATATATATATATATATATATATATATATATATATATATATATATATATATATATATATATATATATATGTGTATACGCCAATATATCCTATTGGTTTACTGGAGTTGTAAGAGGTATAGTTTGTAACGCCTGATAAATATATATATATATATATATATATATATATATATATATATATATATATATATATATATATATATATATATATATATATATCAGGAGTTACAAACTATACCTCTTACAACTCTAGTAAACCAATAGGATCCCAGGCAGACCCAATTGTCAGGGGTTTCTTATGACACTGTCTTTCGGATGAGATGTTAAACCGAGGTCCTGACTCTCTGGGGTCATTAAAAATCCCATGGCACTTCTCGTAAAGAGCAGGGGTGTAATCTCTGTGTTCTGGCCAAATTCCCCCCATCACCCCTTACCCATCATCCCCATCCAACAAATTGCCTCTATCACTGTCTCTCCACTACCCCTGTGGCAGGTGTGTGGTGAGCACTCTCGCGCTGTTGTCCTGTGGCAGCGGTCTCATCGTCCAAGTGGATGCTGCTCACTGGTGGTGGTGTGGCGAGACCCCCCCCAAGATTGTGAAGCGCTTTGAGTGTATACACAATAAATACGATATATAAATACACATTACATTACAACCATTAAATTCGGCAACAACATTATTCAAATTATCTTGTTTTTGTATCCGCTTGTGAGTAAATGATAGAAGAATCCTCATTTATGGGTCCCGGTTTGGTTTATGGAAACAATATTTCACATTACGTGTTTTAGAGCATTGGATTTAAGAAATGACAAATAAATCAAGAACATTGAAGGGGTAGTTTAGCCAAATTTGTATTTATGTCATCATTTACTCAGCCTGTGCATATTTTAAACCTTAACGTGTTTCCTCTGTTGAACACAAATGAAGATGTTTCGAAAAATGCTGGAAACCAGCAACCAATAATCCCACTGTATTTCTATACGGAATTCAATGTTTAAAGGTTTTCAGCATTCTTCTAAATATCTTCACCAGTAAAAAGAAACGCATCAAGATGTCTTCCTGGGGTGTTCAAACTCAGTCCTGGAGGGCCCAATATGTCCTCTAAAGTTTGGTTCCAACCCCAATTGGACACACCTGAACCAGCTATTCAAGCTCTTTCAAGGTATACTAAAAACTTCCATGCAGATGTCTTAAAGGAAGTCAGAACTAAACTATGCAGGACCGAGTTTGGACACCCCTACGTTTAAACTATCTCTTAAAGTATAATTGTTGGGTGAACTGGCCCTTTAATATATCGTGTCTGTGTCTCAAATCCTACCTAGACAGACTGCATTTTTGACTTTGAAACACGCACCACGTTTGACGTACGGTGTCAGTCAAATCTCCTCCCACGTTTTCAGCCAATCAGATGCGCGCTTGTCCATGTGAATGGTGACGTCAGCGCGCTTTTCCTGCACGGTTTCCAGCGCAATGGCGGCGACGCGGCTCTTCTTAAGAAGTTCGTGTGTGAAGTCTCGTTTAACGGGGTTCACTGGCGGAGTGCACGGTAGTTTGAGCTTAACACTGCTCAAACGGTCGCCGGACTGCACAGCCCAGCCGCGGGCGCAGAGGAGACATGCAGCGCACTTCACATACCAGCCCGACCCGGTGCCCACTCAGTACGGTAAATGCCCTTGTTTACACTTTACAGTGAGTCTCAGTGTGCTAATGACATCAGTTAATGACATTCATCTCTCATTATGACTGAATTATGATTGATATTTCAGACCTGCTAGAGTTAATAGTTAACCCTAAAGTGTTGTTTTTTTACAGTAACGTTAATGTTAAACTTAAAGAGATAGTTCATCCACAGTTGTAAAATTCTGTCATAATTTTCTCTTGTCGCAAACCTGTTTGAGTTTTACTTCTGTTGAGCACAAAGGAAGATATTTAGCGAAATGGTGAAAATCTGTAACCATTTACCTCCAAGGTTTTTGTATTTTCTACATTGGGGGAAAGTTGGTTTTCATCCATTAGGACTTTCTCCTTGATCATTATAATTTCATATAACGTTAAGTATTATTTGCTAATTCTGAATTGGGAAGTTATATTAGTAGCCATTGATCATGGTAGTATTAAAAGTACCATGGTAAACAATAAGGAGAGTGTGTCACTGAATGAATGTGTGAATGTAAAACCAACTTTACCTCAATATTTACTTGTTGCAAACCTGTTTGAGTTTCTTTCTTCTGTTAAACACAAAAGAAGATGTTTTGAGAAATGCTGAAAACCTGTAACCACTGACCTTCAGGGTATTTATATTTTTTAAGAGTAACTTTTTTGTTCAACAGAAAAAAAACTCTAAAACAAGTAAACAGAAAGTTCACTAATGACTGTTTTTCTCTCTAGAACATTGTCTGTTTAAAACATCTAAGTCTCTTATTATTGCTGAATTATTGATGATATTTCAGACTGGCTTGAGTTAATAGTTAACACTGAGGTGTTTTTTTTTTTTGCATTAATTTTAAACTTAAAGACATAGTTGTCATAATTTAGTCTTCGCTTGTCGCTATCCTGTTTGAGTTTTTTCTTCTGTTGAGCACAAACAAAATTTATTTGAGAAATGCTGAAAACCTGTAACCATTCACCTCAAAGGGTTTTGTATTTTCTACACTGGGGTAAAGTTGTTTTATATTCACCCATTAGGACTTGATAATGTAATTTCAGAAAAGTATTATATGCAAATTCTTAATACGGAAATCATATTAGCCGCCAATGACCATGGTAGTACCAAAAGTACCATGGTAAACCATACAGAGAGAGTGTGTCACTGAAAGAAATGTGTGAATGTAAAACCAACTTTACCTCAATATTCACTAGTCTTAAACCTGTTTGAGTTTCTTTCTTCTGTTAAACACAAAAGAAGATATTTTGAGAAATGCTGAAAATCTGTAACCACTGATCTCAAAGGTTTTTGTAATATATGCATTGGGGTGTAGTTGGATTTATATTTGCCCATTTCTCCTTGATAAATATAATTTCAGAAAAGTAGTACGTGCAAATTCTAAATGGGGAAATCATATTAGTAGCCAATGATCATGGTAGTACCAGAAGTACCATGGTAAACGATATAGAGTGTGTCACTGAAAGGAATGTCTGAATATTAAACTAACTTTACCTCAATATTTACTTGTCGCAAACCTGTTTCTTTCTTCTGTTACACACAAAAGAAGATGTTTTGAGAAATGCTGAAAACCTGTAACTGTTCTACTCCAGATAATTTGTGTTTTCTTCTATGAAAGTCAATGGTTACAGGTTTCTAACATTTTTTCAGAGTAACTACTTTTTTGTTCAACAGAAGAGAGAAACTGAAAAAGGTTTGGATTGAGGTAAAGTTGGTTTTATATTCCTAAATCCATCCAGTGACACACTTACAATATTGTTTACCATAGTACTTTGAATATTAGGTCTGACATCGCTTGCAAGTATGGATTTGACAGTCATTGGCTGCTAATATTCATTTATTTATTCATTCATTTTCTTGTCGGCTTAGTCCCTTTATTAATCTGGGGTTGCCACAGCGGAATGAACCGCCAACTTATCCAGCTCATGTTTTACGCAGCAGATGCCCTTCCAGCTGCATCCCATCTCTGGAAAACTAATATGAATTCCCTATTAAGAATTTGTAAATAAAATTGGGTAAGTTAAAATTGTCCGTAGTGTGTGTTTGTGAATGGGTTGAGGCTGGAAGGGCATCCGCTGCATAAAACATGTGCTGGATAAGTTGGCGGTTCATTCCGCTGTTGCGACCCTAGATTAATAAACAGACAAAGGTGAAAAGAAAATAAATGAATGAATTTGTAAATAATACTTTTCTGAAATTATACTAATAAGGTGAAATGCTGTTAATTGATTTCCCTGTTGTGTGTTTGACTGGCAGGCCCAACACAGAAGATGAATTTGTTCCAGTCTGTGACCAGCGCCTTGGACAACACTCTGTCCATTGACCCGACCGCAGGTATGAGCAGAAATCTGCCTCTTTTATTCTCTGACGCTCCTGTGTTTCAGCTGCTCTAACATGAGCTTGTCTTCTCTTTCAGTCATCTTTGGGGAGGACGTGGCCTTTGGTGGAGTGTTTCGATGCACGGTCGGACTCCGAGATAAATACGGTGGGTGTGTGGTGTACAGCTGATGTCAAAATGATTTGCCCTCCTGTAAAATTTGTATTATTTTTCTGATCAGACTTTGCAATAAGATTTCATTAGTTAATGTATTTACTAACACGAACCAAGTATGAACAATGCTTGTAGAGCAGTTATTAAACGTTTATTAATGCATTATTCACACCCAAATTCGTGCTTGTTATCAATATGTTCAGACTGCACATTGCTCAGTTGTCGCGTTACAGATGTTTTCACACTGCATCTCACAACCAACATGCGCGTGAAGTGACATGGACACAACGTGAGGTCACGTAGTATACATTTAATTATTAACTTCATAATGAGAAAGAATTCAGCCTTTATTGGAGTAGAAAATGTGCTTAGTTTGTTGACCTGGCTTTTGAAGGAAATTAGCAATTTCTCTTAACCATTTTTTTTTTTGGACCCGGTTGTGGTATTGCTCAGATGACACGTCAAACAGACACGGGTCAACTAATTTCCATTAGTTTTTCCTTCATTTCTTGGGTCCAAGTTGTGCTGGATCACCTTTATTTAATCACCCTAATTAAACAAAGAAAAACCAGGATCCTCCCTTCGCTATATTTCTTAGCTAGAGTTTTGTAAAAGGATCGTCTTTAGAATGATTTTGCTAAAGAATAAATTTGATTTATACTTTACCACAGAGGGTAACTTGATGGGTTCTGGGAAATGAAGTCAATGTCCACTCCAGTTGAAGAAAAGTAATAAAATACACTTTTATTAAGGAAGTAAAATCCAGTGAAAAAGTGGAATAAACAAACGACAAATAACAGAAACAAAATCCTTACTTTATCCTTTGTTTAGGCAACCAACCTCAGTATACAGAAGTCAGAAAAGCTCAAAGCTGGGGTCCGTTCTTCGTACGTGGATTACTCAGTTAGCTGGATTTGGATATTGACGATTTGACACGATCCAGGATCGTTTCGTTCTTCAAAGCTGATCCGAGAGTTGTTGTCATAGCAACAGTTCTGCTAGCTCAAACCTGATCGGGAGCAGGTTCAATTCATATAAGCAGGATTAGATCGGCTTAGTTCAAGCAAAGATAATACAGATAGTATGATCCCAATTCTGATATTTTCTTACAGTAGTAACGTTAGTTATACACTTGGGAAAATGGTACATATTTTTTAACTATATAAAGTTATAGTTATTAATAAAATAAATAAAGTTATACATATTAATAAAAATTTATGCAATCTGCACCCTCGAAATGAAAGTACAAAGACTGCCACCTGGTGGTGCAAAGAGAAAACTTATTGATAAGAACTTTTTAATCGCTTTAAAACAAATTGTGTATAATAGAAATGCACAATATGTGACTTTTAAAAAAAAAGCAATAATACATTTATGCAGTCATAAACATGTTTTGATAGTAAATATGCCAGTGATTTGATGCTTCACCAAAGTTGCAGACGCCTTTACCAATATCCAAATGCTTTTGTAAACAACCAGTTATTTTTTACACCGATTAAAAAAACGGCTACTATAATAAAGAAAATCTTCACTAAATGTACAACGAAATACACTGATATGCATTGAAACACATGATTAATACACTTGACACATGAAAGTGTAAAGCCTGCAGCTCACAACAAATGTGGAAGGTTATTGCGTGTCATATTTAACAAGCTGTTTACTGCTAATTTGATGTAATTTTGCTCACATGGATAATTGAATATTAATCAGATGATGTCATTACGCTGCTGTGCCGTCAGCCAATCGTTGCATTGCTGATCATGATTTCGAGGATCGATAGATCTGTCCTTCACAACACACGCAGCGATCTCAGATCAGTTTATCCAGACATTCTAATCTGATTCACGAACTTGTTTGAAGAACCAAATTAGCCAGAGATCGGTTATCCAGATGAACAGATCCAGGATCTGCCAAATCATCTTAGATAATTTAAGCGAGGTACGAAGAACAGACCCCAGGTCAGTAATGCTCAGCTTTTATACTTCTAAAATCAGGTCATGCACATAACTACACCTCATTTTTCAGTGAGGACTTGACATTTTTAATACAAGTACCCATATACCGTTTGGATATTTACCTACTATATCAAAGCACTAATTATAAATCACTAATGACCAACTGTGTGATGTGGTCTGATCACTCAGTCAAGAAATCTAATAGTTAGCAAACTTATAGGTCATGTCTTATGTGAACAAATTTATAGTTGTCCCATAGGTACATCTTAGAACATGAATCAACATATAAACCCTTTCATGCACTTTGTTTAGACCGTTTTAAGCCATTAAGCGTTACCCAAGGCATCCCTGAAGGGAGGCATATCTGATCTACAAAGGTTTATGAGGTTTCCTTGCTTTGCGACCAGAGTCTCAGGCCTTCAGGGTCAGCTGCGCGAGCCTTATGCACTCAGAAGATAGGAGGTCAGGAGAAAGTGAGAACAGATGACGGTTAGAGAGAGGTAACATTTCCCTCCCTCTCCATTCATTAGTCTTGCGCGCCCTCTTCTGGTCACGTCGTGCTCTTCGCTTACACTTGACTGATTCAAATAAAGTTGAGCTCTGAAGTATTGACATGGGCTGTTTCTCAATTCCAAGAACGCAGAGAACGGACTTGCGTTCTTGTGGAGAGCGGTCTTGCCAGGTGTCCTCAGAAGAACGAACTCAGGAGACCGTGAGGGCAGAGAATGCGTCCTTTGAGAAATGGGATGCTGCGTTCTTCCTGATGGTCACGTGACCTTCACATGTTTTACATGGAAATTATTTAAACATTTCAGCCTTCATACAACGATTTATTGTTTTTCCCCTCTTAAAAATATATATTTTGCATAAAAACATTATAAATCTATGTTGCACAATATGAATAAAACAGATGTTAATACGAATTTCAGCAAACAAACACCCTTAATGTGTTTGTTCCTTTATTAAGATGTTCATGGTAATGTTTACTTTCACTGTTTCATTTAGGGAAACTCCCGATGTAAATAAGTGATATCTCTGAACTTTAATAATAAATCTAAATAAAATGCAGGGCTTCCCACCTCCAGTCGCAATGACTTCTGGGACTTCCAGAGCGAGTTCGGTGCTCAAGTCTGCATCAGTGCTTCCTCGATATCAAGAACACATCCGGGAAGTTTCACGCGTCCTCCGTACTTGCGGTCTTGAGTATTGGAACTGAACTTGGGCAGCTGATGATGACGTTGCACGAGAACACAAGGACGCAAGACCGCTGAAGAACGCATATTGAGAAACAGCCCTTATTCTAAAATGCGGAAGTGCGCCTGTTTTCACGATTGTCTTAGAACTTCCGTTTCAGTCGCCTTTGGGAGAAATGACAAGGAATAATAAACGGCAAAAAACGGTCAAACTACTTGCTCTACAAACAAATGTTTGCATGACTATACAGACCAAGTAGAATAATACAACAAGGAAATATCAGTTTGCGACATCAAACAACGAAACGATCAGTTTTTAATGTCTAAAAATTAATGGAAGTGAATGAGACCGGAAGTCTCGAGCCAAAAAGATTCAAATGGCAGCGCCCGCTCGTCTGCGGAGAATAAGGTCAATGGGAAGGTCAGAGTACAGGAGAGGTTTGCGATTGTATTTTCGTCGTCTCGCGTTAATAATGGCACCATTCGTCCCAATGGCACCGTTCACTACAAAGTAGACAGAAAAGAAGTCCTCTTCTCAACCCGAGGCCATGCTTGTTGATGTTGTGGTCCCCCCAATTCCTGCTGCCCTAGATGCTGCTCTCCCATTGGCTGTAGGTAATTGCCAATGTTCTGTTCAATCAGAACACATTTAGCATGGCAAATATTTAACTGGTGTCAGTGACTCATCAGTGATTGTCTCAGATCGCATCTTTGATAGTTCACACTGTATGATTGTTACTCGCATGAACGAGCACCAATTTGAATGTGATTTTTAGGCATTTTTAAAAGCTGTCGGCGAGTCCAAATCAGGGCTAAAATCACTCGGCATTAGTTAATGCATCGCGAGTTGACAAGAACTAAGAATGAATGTCTGTATTAACTACATAACTAGCATGAACAAGTATTGTAACATAGATATATACATTAGATGTCGCCTGGCCTATTGTTGTCTATTGGACGGAATGCGTCAATAGCGCCGCCATCTTGCTACAGGGTAGCGCTCCTTTGAAATGAATGTGGGACCAAGGTACAGTGGAGGACTATGGCCAGAAATATACACAAAGCCAGAGATATACACATATACACGTATATCTTTGATCGGGAGTTTTCCTGGATGTTAGTATGTAATTTTTTTTTCTAATTACGAAAATTATAAATTTGACATTACTTATCTACATTGATGAGAAAGTGAAACAACGTAGCTAGGATAATGTGAATAAGGTTATAAAGTACACAGTTCCCTTTGAAGATTTACGGGACGTGTTCTCGAGGGTCTGTTTTCTATATCAAAACTTGCGAAGTCTGAACTTACAGGGAGAGGATACGAGACTGAACTGTGTGTGTAGGCTACTTAATATTGAGGAAAAGCCCCAATTAGATAGGCGAATGTCTGCAGCCCCGCCTCCGTTTTTCCCCATCCACACTGAGAGGGAGCAGCAGCGTTTTAGAATGAAAACGGCCTCTCCAACGTTTTCGAAACGCTCCGTTTTCGGCGCTTAAAAACTCCGGCGTAGTGTGGACGGATGGCGTAACCGTAGCAAAACTTATGCGTTTTAAAACGAAAACACATTAGTGTAAACGGGGCCTCTGTTAGAGAGTAATTCTGTCATTCCCAGCTCATAATGGTCCAAAAGGCGATGATAAACATGGCAGTTTGTTTATGATTCAGGTTACCGAAACAATTTGCTCCTGTGCATTTTTTTTTTGGCTTCCCCATTGTTTGCGCGCTTCACTCTAGCATTTGTCCTTTTCTTTCTGAAAGGATCCAATGACCGAGACATTCCAGTAATCATGCACACATTATTATCATCAGCTCAAGAAGTTCGATATATCAAATATAGACGTGGTCGCGAGCTCCCTGCCTCGTAAAACCACAGATTCAGCTCAATCCTCTTTATTGTTCTATTGAAGCAAAAAAAAAGTCTGCTACTTCTTCAGTGGTCTGGGGAAAAGAGTAAATTAATTGTAATTCCCATTTTTGGGGTGAACTATCCCTTTAAATTCTCTTACTAACAGAAGTCAGATGAGCTTTCTACCTTTGCATGTTCAGTGTGTTCACACTAGGTGGCAGCACTTTCACACCTAATGGTACTAAATGGAGTGCAGGTTGTACACGGTTAGAATTAAGCACTGTGGTGTCAGTGATCATCAAATTGTGTGCCTGAAACAGGGCTGTTATTATTGTAAACTAAAATCCATAAGAAATATATATAAAAACTTGCATTAAATTAATATTAGCTGAAAATGCCCAGTCTTGATTTATTAATATAATTAATCTGTTTTAGTACTTCTGCAAACTAATGATCACATTTCTTCCTGATTCAAAATGAAAATGTGGCCATTTAGAACATAAAAATTGACAATTGGTCAATGCATTTATATTCATTCAGCAATATTCTGACACGCATCTGCTGGGTTAAGATTTGACGAAACCCTTAGTAATCAGTTCATTTACTCTGCTTTAAACACAGTCCTGTTCATCCAAGTTTTCCTGATATAAAATTAAAATGTGGACATAAAACTTAACAATTGGTCAAAATAAAAAGTGATTTTTCTGAGTACTGGGAAACACCCGTACACACTCATTCACACAAATACACTGTAGCCAGTTTAGTTTATCCAGTTCAGCTATCCGCTTGTTAAGTGTGACGTCACGCGGAGCGGCTTCCGGTTCCAAGCGCTCTATTCAACTGAATCGGGAGATTTATGAAATGGTAATAATAAACGTTTACAAAGCGATTTAATAGTTTCGAAAGTCACGATCGCAATATATATGTCCATGCCTAATATCCGATGGCCAAGTGATTCATTGTTTTATAAATTGTTCAAATTTTGGTATTTGTTATGCAGCAAGCCCAGAGATTGTTGTGTACACTATGATTTTATATAAAATTAACTTTAACGTGTGATAGGAATAAAACGTGATCATAAACGAATGATTTCTCCACTCAAATGAATGGCGGCTTGGACGCGGAAACAGTATTACATACGTCACAAACATGTCACCACTTAACAAGCGGATAAAGTATGTTTTGGACTCGTTAGGGAAACTGAAGCACCTGAAAAAACCCCCAATGAACACTGGGAGAACATGTAAACTCCACACTGAAATGCCAAATGGCCCAGCCGGGGCTCGAACCAGCGACCTTCCTGCCGTAAGGCGACAGTCCTGCTAACCACTGAGCCCTAAATGCTACATACTTTTTATTTAAACATTTCAGTTTAATCTGCATAACCATAATAGTTTGGTTAAACACCACCGCTTTTCCCCCCTTATCTTGAATTTACGCTTCATCTTGTTAATTTTGCTGCATTTTCTCTAGCCTGAAATTACTTAATATTTCAGACTGTTTTTAAACAGAAGGTCAAATCGAGTGCATTGCATTGTGGGATGCAGCATTAGCAGCATGCGTTCTGCACATTTGGCTGTATTTCAATGCTAATTAGTTGCTTTTATGATAATCGGTCACATTAAGAGGTGTTCATTGTGCTCACATTTGCAACCAACATTTTGAAAGCTGCATAAATCAGCATAAATTCAGCCCACATTGAGGTCAGAGTCCCATAATGAAATAAAAGAGCCCAATTAAACAGAAAACAGAAAAATTATAGACATGTAAATGCTTACCTGTTGAAGTGAAATGTCTTTGCTGGTTTTGTCCGCATTATATCGTTTGATTAACTTGAGTTTTTGAGTACAGGAAACTCAGTATAAGTGTGGATCAGTGCTGAATATCCCCTTAGACTATGAATAATATGACAATTATGTTTATTCATAGTTTAAAAATATGTTTGATAAACAAAAATGCCTTTTAATTAAATATGGTACACATTAGGGCTGTGCATTATTGGAAAAAAGTCATATTCACTTTTTGGCCACTTTATTAGGTACACCTTACTAGAACCGGGTTGGATCCCCTTTTGCCTTCAGAACTCCCTTAGTCCTTCGTGGCGTAGATTTAACAAGGTACTGGAAATGATCCTCAGAGATTTTGGTCCATATTTACGTGACGGCATCACGCAGTTGTTGCAGATTTGTCGGCTGCACATCCATGATGCGAATCTCCCGTTCCACCTCATCCCAAAGGTGCTCTATTGGATTAAGAAAACATTCACCACACCATTACACCAATGCCAGCCTGAACCGTTGATACCCTAGCATCTGAATGTTGCAGCAGAAATTGAGACTCATCAGACCAGGCAATGTTTTTCCAATCTTCTGTTGTCAAATTTTGTTGAGCCTGTGTGAATTGTAGCCTCTGTTTCCTGTTCGTAGCTGACAGGAGTGGCACCCGGTGTGGTCTTCTGCTGCTGTAGCCCATCCGCCTTAAGGTTGGATGTGTTGTGGTTCAGAGATGCTTTATCAGATTATTTATTAGACCTTTCAAAGTATTGGGATTTTATGCTCTGAACAAAGTGTAGCTGTTTTTATTGCCTGTACCTTTAATGCTAGTTGTCCATGCTCATCATTCTCACGTGCCTGTCAGAGTGTGTCTCCGTCTCCTGCTGCGTCGGATAAACAGCACAGTGACAGACATGAGGCAAGCAGATCTCACATAACGTTTGTACAAATACTGCAGGAAGAACTTTCCCAATGATTATTTGATGTATTTGTTGTGGAGTTAATTCAAGCCTTATTGCAACGTTGAGTCACACACAATAGAAAGTTCACACACACAGCGCACGCGTTTAACTTTGCACTGTTTTTGCATGGCAAATGTGACAGGATACATGTTAATATCCACTGCTGTATGGATATCCGTTATGTTAATGTACAAAATAAACGTGATTTATTGTCCACATACTGAGATTGAAGCGTCTTCTTTTATAATTGTTCTGACATGCGGCTGTGGTGATGAAGATGGTAAAATGTCTGTAATTCAATACAAACATGCACTGTTTTACAGACATGATAACCTGTGAAACTCATTCTTGATCACATTTGATGATGATTGATGATCACAGAGAGCTGAACAGATCTTTAATCCCGGTTGCTTCGAGCAAGTCCTCTCTTGTTGATATGATTATACATGTTACTACAGAGACATGTTAATACACGGCTGTCAATCAATTCGGTGGGCGGGAAAACCGCACTCCTACGTCATGTTGTGGTGGGCCTCAAAATGGGAGGGATTTGGATACTATTTTAACGTCAGGAAATTTAAAAAAAGAGGCTTATTGTTTTTATATCAGCCTAATATGACTGTGGACACGCTATACCTGCACACAGTTCTGTCCAAACAGCTTACAGAAGACGATTTTCATCATAGGTGCCCTTTAAAAGAAGCAATTTTTTTTACAGTGAGGAAAACAGACATTATGGTAATGATTAACAACAACACACACACACACACACACACACACACACACACACACACACACACCTGCTGTTTTGCACAGAAGTGCTACATATAAAGTGCAATGCTGATTAGATTAATTAAGTTGTTTAATGAGTGATTTAGTTGAAAACAGACATTACGGTAATGATTAAAAAACAAAACACACACACATACACATCTGCTGTTTTGCACAGTAGCGCTATATATAGAGGCACTCGGTGATGCTCTGAAATAAACACAGATCCCGGACTCCAGTATGTCTCCCGCCGCGTGGCTGCCTTTTGTTTGTGATTGACGTCAGAGGTGTTGACCTTTGAGAGGAATCATTATTTTTCCACGCCGTCTCGTTAGGAGAGAAGCGGGTTTTCATGCCACTCATTCGAGCGCGTCTCTGGCCTCTTTTTCTGATAAACGTGCACAGGTCACTATGTGAAGCCGACGGACAGACCAAACACTGTGTATGCCGGAGTGACGCACGCGCTGCTGTCCGTCTGAACACACCAGCGCTGCTTTAAATTGCTTTCTGTGAAGTGGATTATAGAGCGTGCGGCGGTAAACACTGCATTATCTCTGTTGAATGCATGCCTCAGTCCACTTACTTTATTCCACAAAGAGGCTTTTTTTCATTTCAAGGACTCTGACCGATTGCTTGCCGTGTCTGAAATAACTCGCAGAATTCTTCCTTTTTTGTTTCTTTGTTTTAGAGTTATTCTGGGTTGAAACGAGATGTGGGCTTTCTGCATAATATGGAGTCTTACTGTGCGTTCATAACGAAAGCGGTGAGAGTGTCCAAGGTCGCTCTGGGCGCCCTGGCGACAACGATGTCTGCCTTCAGCTCCGGTGGCGAGAGCGTCAAAATTCGCTACATTGATCTTGTATTTAAAGGGGCCTTTGCAGCATATCATATCAGTTACACTCCTGCATAAAACCTGCTGTCTAGCGTAAAAATGTTGCGCACTTCTTATCAAATTCGTTTAACAATGGAAGATCAAGTTGCAAGTGCTGTGAATTTGCTCCACTTAATAATCCAATGTGTATGGGGGCGGCAGCATCATGTTGTGGGGCTGTTTTGCTGCAGGAGGGACTGGTCCACTTCAGAGCATAGATGGCATCATGAAGAAAGAACATTATGTAGAAATACTGAAACAACATCTCAAGACATCAGCCAGGAAATTAAAACTTGGCCACAAATGGGTCTTCCAAACAGACCTTGACCCTAAGCATACTGCCAAATTAGTTAAAATGTGCTGTAAGGACAACAGAGTGAATGTTTTAGAGTGGCCATCACAAAGCCCTGATTTCAATCCTATGGAAAATTTGTGGGCAGAGTTGACCAAGCTTGTGCGAGCAAGACAGCCAACAAATCTGACTCGGTTACACCAATTCTGTCAGGAGGAATGGGCCAAAACTCTTTCAAGCTATTGTGAGAAGCTTGTGGAAAGACACCCAAAAAACATTTGACCAAAGTTTAAAAGCAAAGCTAAAAAATACCAGGGAAATGTGTGTAAACTTTAAAATTAGTAAAAAAAATTCTCGATAAAGAATTCTCTCATTATTCTGGCATTTAGCAAATGTAAATCATTTAGGTAACCCTAACAGACCTAAAATAGTAAACGTTTAGTATGATTTACTATCGGACATTTAAAAAAAAAAATTGGTCCTTTTTTTTTTTATTTTTTTTTTATAAAGGTGTATGTAAACTGGTTTCAACTGTATTTATCATCAATGCAGTCCATTTATAAGAACTAATATATGAAGCAGATTTTATTTCTTGAGATTTATACCTAAGTAAAGCCCTGCTCGCGCTGTGAGATTTCAGCCAAGATTTTGTCATCTGAGACAAATTTGTAAAATTCTAAAAGATTCCTGAAATCCTAGGTTAAAATCGGTGATCTTTGACTGTTGGTTTGACGTGTTCTCAGAAAGCCGCTTAGTGCTCGTTGCGATCAGATTTTCCTTGGCAGTGTCAGATTTCAGACACTCCTGCAGTGTGACAACAGCTGCGATGAGCGTCAATCCAGGAACCAATAGGAGATCCGAATTTGATGACACAATGCATGTGACAAATCAAACGACCGGAGGAAATGTCGAAACTGTTTTTTTCTTCCTGGCTTTATTATTGAGACACGTTTGCAGAATTGCCTCTGCAGATTGTTTACGTTTGCTGTGAGGAATCATTTCAGAATGCGGGATAGTGAAAGTGTCACTGCTGTATGACGTCAAACTCCAAAGGGATATTCTTTCGTGTTTGACGCGTCTTCATTGTCGTTCAGTCTGACTTTATGACAGCTGAGATCTTACAGTGTGACATGGGAGCCATGTTCATGCAGTCTGACATGCTACAATCATTCAGGATTATAAAAAAATCCCACAGTGTGAGCCGGCCTTTAGTTCAGTCCTGCTTGAACTACTAATAAAAAAGTATTCGAAATACCCATTAAAGTCTGCCATAAAGCTGCAACTGTTTATGTTTTGTATTGTGACACAGTTCCTAGAGAAACAAAATATTAAATGAGAAAGCAGTGGGCGTGGCTTGTTTTTTTTACTGCGAGTTGATTGGATTAGTAAAGTAGGTATTTCATTCAGAAAGATCTGGACATGGGTTTTAACAGTCTCCTCCTCTCCCTTTCTATTTTTTGTCATAGTTCTGACAGTTAAAGGGGCGTGGTTAAGTATGTTAGCCACACCCAATACTTCAGACAGAAGGAATCTGAGAATTTAGCTGAAAACAAAAGTGCATTTTCAAGAGCAAACCATTTTTTTTAATGTTAGCTCAGATGAATAATTCACCACAAACTAGCAATGTGAGCTAACAACTTCAATATAAGAGTTAGTTTTGGTTTTTAAAAGCACAACGTCTGCTCGTGGTCTTCTTTTGAACTCTTCAGCAGTGATTTCCCATCATTTGCATTATAAATAATTTCTTTGTTTGGACAGATTGCGAGTAGCTGGAATGCTCCTGCTGTTTTTGAAGATTATAAATAAGCATGCTCGTTCAGACATGTATCTGTTTTCTCCACAGGTAAGGACCGTGTGTTTAACACTCCACTGTGTGAGCAAGGCATTGTGGGATTTGGGATCGGAGCGGCTGCTGCCGGAGCCACCGCTATTGCAGAGATTCAGTTTGCCGACTACATTTTCCCAGCATTTGATCAGGTATTAGGCTTTTTTTGATCACTACATGGTTATTTAAAAAAAAAAAAAAAAAAAAAAATATATATATATATATATATATATATATATATATATATATATATATATATATATATATATATATATATATATATTTTTTTTTTTTTTCTCTACATTTGCAATGCTTGTTAGAGGGCCTACTCACACTGTGCTATCCGAACCCTGCCCAGGCTGGTTTCCTGGATCGTTTAAGACGTGTGAGTGCGCTGAATCGGGCTTAGGCACGGTTCATTTGGCTGGCCCTGGCCCGGTTTGAAGAGGTGCCCCTGAGCGTGTTTCACTTGGGCTTTGGCACGGTACGCTTGTGTGTGAGTGCAAAACGTGCCTGAGTCCGAAACTGAAAGCGAGACGTGACTTTAAGGGGCTTTTTGATACGGATTTATTAATCATTCTTACTGTTCAATAAACACAAACTGCCGTAGATTATTAAAGACGCAAACCCCTCACTGCACCACAGCTGCACCTTTAGCAAACCTCCTATGAGCCTATAACCTCCCTTATGAGCGTCAAAAGTGGCTAATCTGTTCGGCAAAATATTTGACTGCATGTCACTGCATATCAAACGACTTAAACTGTGCTGCTGAGTGAGATCGCTTCTCTATTAAGCAGCGCATCATCGATGACGTAAGCGTGCCCAGGCCCGAATGTAATGTGAGTGCGGGCCGTCAGGAGATACTGAAGGGGGGACAAGTGTGCTTTGGCCCGGTTCAAGGCAACAGTACATAGTGCGAGTACGGCCAGAGAGTAGTGAAATTCAGAATCGTATATTTGAGTGTGAGTAATCCACTACCTAGTAGAATCAAAATAAAAATTTTCAGCTGAGATTAACAAGATGCTTTCTGTGCTATACTTATTCGTGATGCCTTTTGTAATTCAAGTCTTGGTAAAAATTTAAGTACAATGTTGAATTGTATACTTGTTCTCACACACACACACACACACACACACACACACACACATATATATATATAATATATATATATATATATATATATATATATATATATATATATATATATATATATATATATTTTTTTTTTTTTTTACATTCTTGACAAAACAGTTTTCGATTTAACGTCTTTCTCAGTGTGTAAAACTCCCTTTACCTTCTTTTGAAGTCGTCAATCAAATTTACATAATCAACAATGAAGTTTTCAAAGATTAAAAAGACATTATATTTTCTTCATATACATATTGGATAATATTCATCATGAGAAATAGCACATCCGCACATAAAAAGCACCAGTAAGAGGATGCAGGTTCTTGACTGGCCTGCCTGCAGTCCCGACCTGTCTACAATATAGAATGTGTGGATTTCGAGGCGCAAAATGTGACAACGCAGACCCCATGCTTTTGTCCACCTATGACTTGTTTGCAGGGAGAATGGGACAGAATTACTCTTAAAACATTTCATCACTTGGTGTTTTCAGTCCCTTAAAGTCTTTTAAGTGTTGTAAAAGGAATGGCAACATTACAAAGTGGTAAATGCTCTACTACTTTTTTTGAATGTTTACTTAAAAAAAAAAATCATGACAAACACATTAAATGTTTGTTTTATAGTCTGCAATGAAATCACTACTTTTTATTTTTTTTATTGGTGTTTTTTTATGCTCTCCCAACTTTTTCTGATTTGTTGTTGTGTAAAATATACTTTTTTTTTTTTTTTGCTCTCAAACTAAATATAAAAAACACAAAACTAACTCTATACATGGGGAAACTGCTTCACTTTTCGATGAATCGTTCAGCCATAGATTAGAGTCTGGATAAACTCTGATAACTCTGGAAGCACTTTCACGTCATGCTCTTCATTATCATCTCATTATGTCACCATAAGAGTCTGTAAAACCTTAATTTTCATGATTCCCTCCTAGCAGTTGTGCGAGAATGTCCTGGCTTTGGGACCGTGGAAGGAAAACTGCTTTAAAATGTAAAATCTGGTTAACGAGTGGAGTTTGGGTGTAACTGTAGTGCCAAGCAGCCCATCTTTTCTTGCACACAGATGTTTCAGTATAATGTTAACATCTACTTTCTCTGTGAATTTATGTTTTGAATCTTTACTGCAAACGTCACATCCATAATGCAGGAATTTCTCAAATGTAAAGTTCATCTGTTTCTGTTGAAGATTGTAAACGAAGCGGCGAAGTACCGCTACCGCTCAGGGAACATGTACGACTGTGGGAAGCTGACCATCAGATCTCCATGGGGCTGCGTGGGTCACGGATCGCTCTATCACTCCCAAAGCCCAGAGGCCTTCTTCGCTCACTGTCCTGGATTAAAGGTCAGTCTCATGACCAACTCACAATCACAAGAAAAGAACAATTCATTTTAAAATTTAAATGGCGACGCGATGATAGGCAGTGCTGTCGCCTCACAGCAAGAAGGTCACTGGTTCGAGCCTCGGCTGGGTCCGTTGACATTTCTGTGTGGAGTTTGCATGAATGTGTGGAGTTTTTCCATTTTGTACTGTATATTCTTCTTCGCGATCCAACACGAGGTGACAACTCTGTTGGGTTTCAATGGTGTTAGTTGTTTGGCATTGAGTTTGTGTGACCCAGCCCTTAGCCATACTGTTAAACCTGTCATTAATCTTTGACTACCCATAGCATTAAACCTGTTAGTAACCTTACATCTACCAATACATCTTTCTTTGAACTTAACCAACCTTGAAATCTTTTCTTACCCATAACCCACTCTTAAACTTACCCATACCACCAAACCTCTGCCTAACCTTCTGATCCGTTTCCCAGTTCAACAGAAGAAACTGTGTTTTGCAGTGTACTGTACTTTAAATGTAATGAAGTCATTTAAAAGACTTGTCATTTCTCCAATGTCTGAGCCTCTGCTTCTCCTCATCTCTCCCCATTTGATTACCTGTGAATCACAAAACTCTTTCCTCATTGTTTCTCTGTTAGGTTGTAGTGCCGAGGGGTCCAGTCCAGGCCAAGGGTCTCCTATTGTCCTGCATCGAAGATAAAAACCCCTGCATCTTCTTTGAGCCCAAAATCCTGTACAGAGCAGCAGGTGAGAGACCGTACAGCATTCACAAGGGGATTATGGGTAACCAAAATGATTGTTGGAAGCTGCCGATTTGGTTCTATACAGTAACTATCATAATTAGGGACGGGTATCGTTTAATTTTTGTTAATACCGATAGTGATTCCTATATCGCTTATCAATAAGGGAAATATATATATAAATATATTTCCCTTATCGCTAAGCGATATAGGAATTATGTATGTATATATATATATATATAAATATATATATATATATATATATATATATATATATATATATATATATATATATATATATATATATATATATTTATATATATATATATATATATATATATAAACAGTAAATATAATATAAATAATTGAAAACAATTAAATGCAGTGCATAGCTTGAGTTGGATGGCATGATTTGTTAGTCGTCTTATATTCTAATGTTGCCAAGTTTTTTTTACAGTTACTGCATGGTTATTTTCAGACATTTCACCCTTCATAAACTCATTAATAGTACAAAAAGTTTAGTAATAATAATAATAATAAAAGAACATTTTGGAGGTCATATTTAAGTCATTTATAATACAGACATTTGTACAGTCATGAAATGTAAACTAAATCATCAAGCAAGCCTGTCACGAGAAGGGATTTTTGTTGTGCGATTTTGTCACAGAAATTGTTGCAATAAGGGATATTATTGTCCTTTTCAAATCATTTTATGCCACTGATTATATGGTTATATAACAGCATAATAATGCAAATAAGGTTATTCGATTCTTAAGGTTATTTAGATTCTATAATTTGGTGTAAACAAGGTAAATATCCTAAATTATATATATTAAAAGTCTTATTAGGTAAATGTTTGGCAACGGTGAGGTACTGTAGAACGACAGTGCCATTATAAAATGGCTTTGTGAATTTGTAAATGTATATTGCAGTTGCAAAAATTATTGAGGTAGTCTCCAAGTATTGCACGAAAAGTCAATATATTGTTTATGTTTTTGTGACAGGCCTGTTAGTAATAATAGTAACTTCACTGTGTTCAGGGTTTTTGTTTAACCGATTTGTTGTGGTTGTTTTCGGGTTGATACGACTATACAATTTCCCAGAAATAGGTAAAAACATATGCTGGATAAGTTGGTGGTTCATTCCGCTGTGGCGACCCCTGATTAATAAAGGGACTAAGCCGAAAAGAAATTGAATGAATGAATGAATGAACAACTATACAATTGGAGCAAAGTGGTGGCATTTATTGTTCTCTGTTTGCACTGTTAAAATATCTGATTTGTGTACATGTCTGTTCACTTTCAGATGTTTTAGTGATGCTTTTTTTCCCTTGACTTAATGTTAAACCTATTTTTTAGTAATATCGTATTATTAAATAATGTGTTGCATATGGAATATTGCATTATTTAGCATTATTCAATACATTTGACACAATGAAATCCCTGCAAAATAAATTTTACATTCAGAATTTATTTCCCCCTAATGAGGAACAGAAAACTTTTGCTGTGAGTATATCGGATCGCTAATAATGTTCCCGATGTTTATACACAGTTGGTTTCTGGATTCCAACACCAGCATGATTAATGCAGATGAAAAAAAATGATTTGAAGCAATAATGTTATGCATCACACTGAACTGAATTATCAGAAGAGTCAGTTCTGATTGTCTCACTCGGGCTGAGCTCGCTGATTTGTGGTTCAGAGGCTTTACCCCAGGGTTCAAGTGATTGATGAAGTCTAGTAAAATGCATCACTGACGGTCCAGAGCGGTGTTCTGCTGGACGCTTGATATGTGTTTTCAGCCGACACGCACTCTATCATTTAAAAATACTGCTGATTCTAATGATAAAACCACTCTTGCAGATGGAAAAGCATACCTATTCATGGTAAAATCATGAAAGGGATCATATTTATGAAAGTATATATGACGTGTAATGTAAGAACTAATTGTGCTGACACTTTAGTTTAAGTATTTAGTTTAGCTACTGGCTTAGTAACTTCCTATTATTAATTTATTAGCTGTTTATTCATGCTTATAAAGTACAACCTCAAATCAGAAAACGTTGGGACAGTATATAAAACGCAAATAAATAAAAGTAGTGATTTCTAAATTTACTTTGAGTTGTGTATTATTGCAGATAAGATGAACACAAAATGTTTCATGTTTTGTCAGGTTGGCTTCATTTAATTCCAAAAAAAGTTGGGACAGAAGCAGTTTAGAGCTAGTAATCAGGTGGATTGGTTAAATAATGATGTGATTTGAAACGAGGTCAACAGGTGATTGTAATATGATTTTTGTACGAAAGCAAAAAATGTAACTACACGTCGCAACGACGCGTAGAGCAAGCTCTGTGATTGGTTGGCTTGGAAGCGTTGACGAATGTGGGCGGGACCGAGAGCTGCATGAGTCTGTTGGAACGACTGTGAAGGAGCTCCTGATGGAAAGTTTTGTGTTGTGTTTACCTCATGGTTAAAGTTGTTGCACATCCGCCGGTTCCTGCCTCAAAATGAGTGAGTTTAAACTACTTATACATTAAGGAAGCGTTCAGAAAAAACAAAACATCAGCGAAGAAACTCGACACAGAGGAACATTAACACCTCACTGCCAACTAGCGTTTCGGAAAGTGTTATTGCAGAGCAACAGAGACAGCGCACAAACGTATTATTGCACAGCTACGCGTGTTGCATGCGCCGTGGGTCATGCCGATCACATGATGCAGAAGTATAAACCAGGCTTAAGACTTACTTGCAGGAATAATGGGACAAAATTACGCTTCATCACTTGGTGTCTTTAGTCCCTAAACATCTTTTAAGTGTTGTGAAAAGGAATGGCAACATTACAAAGTGGTAACTGCTTTACTGCTCCACAATATTTTTGAAATGTGTTGCTGGAACCAAAATTGGAAAACGTGTTTATTTTGAAAAAAAATGTACAATAAAAATCACGAGGAACACATTAAATAATGTTTGTTTGATTGTCTGCAATGAAACACAAGTCAGGGTATATTTATAAATCATTTTTTATAAGCGTTTTCCATACTGTCCCAAATTTTTCTGATTTGTGGTTGTATGATCTACAGTCCTAATCCTAGAAAACCTAAACCCAGCTACTAGCTTGCTAACTATTCTTAAGCAGCAAAATAAGAAGTTTATTGAGCTGTATATTTAAATCTGCATTGTTTTTTAACAAAGCGCTAGCTTGCTTTTAAGTTATACAATCTAATGTTCACACAGAAGGTGATGTCAATCATCTAAACAATGGCTACACTCCTTTAAGGTCAACCGAACCTGAATGGGTTACAATTTACGACATTACTTCAAATGTTGGCAAAGAGTGATTGAAATTAAATCTGGAAAGTGGAAATTGCCATTAAATAAACATATTGCAGTTTCACATCAAGATTTATACTACAGGCAAAATGATTTATCCCAGCCATGTAAGAATAACTGCGTTTGAAAAGAAATACAATAAAATAGAGGAGCACCGCTCTAAAATTAAAACCAAAGATCCTAAAACAAGCTCCAGTGTTCAGTCAGGAAATTAAAGTCGTTCAGCAAGATTCTTGAGGAACGCACAAGTCAGAGAGACGACATGCAGACAGATCTGAAGAGAGCAGATACGTACCCATTAATCCTCATGGAAAACCACACTTGCATTGGCTTCCTTAAAATATCATTAATTTCCCCCTTCCACTCTTCCTTCAGTCTCATTACTGAACCGTTTATCTGGATATGAGGATTGTGTTGTTTAGAGACGTTCATACAGTGCAGTGCTTGTGCTTTCAATGACACCACCATTACATTTATTATCTTAACACATGGCTTGACTTGTTAGTTCTTGGAAGCAACTTGTCAATTTGTCATAGAAACATGTTATCAACTTGTTAATTCATGCTAGGTACATGCTAACAACATGCTAATTCATGCTAATTACATGTTAACACCATTTTAGATTTCTGCTAACAACATGGTAATTTATGCTAGATTCATGGTAACCATTAGTTCATGTTAGAATCATGCAAACAACATTCTAAAAACATGCTAACAACATGATCATAGAAAAATAAAGGTAGCAGCATGTTTATTCATAGTAGCATTGTTCCAACAACATAATTCATGTTAGAAACATGCGATCAACTTGCTAATTTATGGTAGAAACATGGTATTAACATAGTAAATAATGCTAGATTCATGCTAACAACATGCTAATACATGTTAGATACATGCTAAAAGCATGCTAATTCATGCTAAATACATGTTAACACAATTTTAGATTTCTGCTAACAACATAGTAATTTATGCTAGATTCATGGTAACCATGTATTAGTTAAAGTTGGAATCATGCAAACAACATTCTAAAAACATGCTAACAACATGATCATAGAAAAAAAAGGTAGCAGCATGTTTATTCATTGTAGCATTGTTCCAACAACATAAATCATGCTAGAAACATGCGATCAACTTGCTAGTTTATGGTAGAAACATGTTGACAAAATAGTAATTAATGCTAGATTAATGCTAACAACATGCTAATACATGTTAGAAACTTGCTAACAGCATGTTAATTCATGCTAAATACATGTTAACACCATTTTAGATTTCTGCTAACAACATGGTAATTCATGCTAGATTCATGGTAACCATGTGTTAGTTCATGTTAAAATCATGCAAACAACATTCTAAAAACATGCTAACATGATAATAGAAAAATAAAGATAGCACCATGTTTATTTATAGTAGAATTGTTGTACATGTTAACAACATGCTAGTTCATACTAGAACCATGCTAACAACATGCTAGTTCATACTAGTACCATGCTAACAACATGCTAGTTCACACTAGAAACATGCCAATAACATGCTAATTCATACCACAACCATTTCACATCATTAGTAATTCATACTAGTATCGTGTTAACAAAAATGCTTATTCAAGTTAGATACATGCTAACAACATGCTAATGTTAAAATGATTCTAGCAACATGATCATATGTTAAAATGAAGCCATTTCATGTTAAAACATGTGGAGTCATGCTCGAAACATGCTAATAACATGGCTTTCTTAAACCATCATAAAGTTTGCCTACTAATAATAAAATATCAAAGTTTGTTTAAAAATGTTTAATGTTTATAAGAGTCTTATGTTGTCAGTGACAGTTTTGGAAGGTGCAAAGTTCTCAACTTTATAACAACATGGTAATTCATGCTAGATTCATAGTAACCATGTCTTAGTTCATGTTAGAATCATGCAAACAACATGATCATAGTAAAGGTAGCAGCATGTTTATTCATAGTAGAATAGTTCCAACAACACTATTCGTGTTAGAAACATTCGATCAACTTGCTAATTTATGGTAGAAACATGTTAACAAAATAGTAATTAATGCTAGATTCATGCTAACAACATGCTAATACATGTTAGATGCATGCTAACAGCATGCTATTTAGTGGTAGATACTTGTTAATTAATGCTGGAGTCATGCTAACAACATGCTTATTCATGTTGAAAACATGCGACAACTTGCTAATTTGAGGTAGAAAC
Organism: Danio rerio; assembly: GCF_052040795.2. Classification (NCBI taxonomy): domain Eukaryota; kingdom Metazoa; phylum Chordata; class Actinopteri; order Cypriniformes; family Danionidae; genus Danio; species Danio rerio. The sequence continues at coordinate 5,338,403 of NC_141036.1, read as the reverse complement.
ATGTTAAGATGTTAATTCATGTTAGATACACATTAACAACATGCTAGTTCATACTAAAACCATGCTAATGTAACCGGTGTTCGCACTCTCTGCGTTGTGTACAATAATGAGACAGGCCACTGGTACTGCTGATGGTGGGTTTATTGTCACTCAAGCGTCAGATCAGAGCAAACTGGATGAATCAGAAAACAGCACAGTAAGTTGATATGATTTCGTTTGTAAATTTCCCCACCTCTCCTCAGCGCGCTCAATGCGGTCTGAGAACCCAGCGCGGCAACCGGAAGTGACGTTGCGCGGCAACCGGAAGTGACGTAGCGCGGCAACCGGAAGTAACGTTGCGCGCAAAACAAATATAAAACTATTTTCATTAAACAACACAAATAGAGTAAAAACTAAATTCTAACATATGTCTAAACAAATTGATGCAAAACAAATGCACGAAAATTAAAAGGAGGGACTATTAGTGAAATGCATTAAATTAATACTCTTATTAACACCCGTCACATTCACCCCTCCTGAATTTCACTAATATCCTGACCGAGATGACATCGATCTATCATAACCAGATTTTTAGCAAATCTTATTCGCAGTTCAACATTGCAAGTTACCCACTTAACGGGTTAAGAAAAGCCCAAGGTTGATCAAGTCCTAGACATTCTTAGAACAATATGCTGCCTTGTACAACATACAATAATCTGGTAAGATTTTAACTGAAATTCTTACGGCGCACATACTTAATTGTTATTTTTGCATCATCACAAAACTGATCTAAAATAAGGAAAGAACTGATCCTGATCTCCTTGTTAAAAGTGAGCCAACCCTCTGAACATAAAATGGCCTTTGCGCCATAGATTCTATCAAGCGGCTAACTTTTTTTACCATTCTACCTGCACGGGTTTTAACACCCTGTGTGTCAGTGGGACAATGTGTTGGTGCGTTAGATATGGTGTTATCATCTGGATCATTTAATGTATGTGGTCGTGGTTCAGAGTTTTTGGCGAAGGACGCAGTTTCTAAATCGGACACCGGATCAGGACTACCCTCATTGACTTCAGTTGCATTAAGGTCTTGTTCACAGAAACTGCCTTCACTTAGATTAGAACAACTGGATCCTATGTCATCATCTTCTTCAGGCTTTTGTCTTTCACTCTCATCCTGTCCATCAAGTATCCATCCTTCCGTTCCATCAAAGTTCTCTTCCTCTTCCAAACTGGATAACTCTGGTGCATGAGACTCTGTTTCCTCATTCTCAGCAGTAGGCTGAGTATCTTCTTCATCTTGAGATTGTTCAATTGGTAAGAAGCTAATATCCAGTATCAGGTTGCGATGCACCACTTTGCATTTTCCATTGTTGTCAACCAGCTTGTATATGTTTGTTTGAAGATTTCTGTCTCTTACAGTATAAACAGTTGGATCCCACTTATCTGCAAGTTTTTTCTTTCCTCGTTCACTCTTGTTTGCAAGAAGCACCCTATCTCCAACGTTCAGACACATGCCCTTGACCTTCCGATTGTAATTCTTAGCCTGCTTTTTCTGCTCCTTCTCTGTGTGTTTCTGCGCAATGCATGCAGCTTCATGAAGGTAAGACATAAGTGTTTTTGCGTAACTGCCATAATCAACAATCACAGGATCATGTAATGCTTGCGCAAATACAACATCAACTGGCAGCTTGGGAATGCGACCAAACATTAACTGGAATGGCGCATAACCCGTGGTCTCATGCACGGTGGAGTTATACACAAATGTCAAAGTCTGTATTTGTTCGGGCCACTTCTGTTTTTCCTTAAGAGGCAAGGAGCGAAGCATATTGCCCAAGGTCCGATTGAATCGCTCTGTTCCTCCGTTCCCCATGGGGTGGTATGCCGTAGTGTGCGACTTCTCAACACCTGCCAGCTTAAGCAACTCTGCGATGAGGGTACTTTCAAAGTTGGTCCCTTGATCTGTATGAATGCGAGATGGAAAACCATAAATACAGAAGACATGATCCCACAGTTTTTTTGCAATTTGTTTTGCTTTCTGGTTTACACATGGGAAAGCATGGGCCAACTTTGTAAAGTGATCCGTCACGACTAATACATCCACAGAGCGTTGCTTGCTGTCCTCCGCACTCCAAAAATCCAAACACACTAACTCCATAGGGGCTGAAGTCCTGATGTTCTCAAGTGGGGCTCGAGCAGATGGCTCTGGTGTTTTGGCCAATATGCACCTCTGACAACATTTAACATACTCTCTTATGTCACGCTCCATCCGAGGCCAGAAAAAGCGTTGTCGAGCTAGTTGAAGAGTTCTTGACCTTCCCTGGTGTCCAGCAAGATCATGCACACCAGTTAAGGCTCTAGCCTTAAGGCTACTAGGCATTACAAGTTGGAACCTCTTGTGTGTGCTTGATGGGTCCTTGCAAACACGGTAAACTACTCCATCTTGAACCTTCAAACGATCTAGTTGCCTAAGAAGAATTTGAGTCACAGCATCCATTGCAACCACCTCTCGTCTTGATGGCCTTCTTTGCTTCTCCAGATAGGGCATTATCTTAGAAATCGAGGGATCTGCTTCTTGACCCCGACGAATCTCTTCGATAGGGATCGCTGAAACTGGATCAAATCCAGTAGTCGTTGCATCTTGGATATATTGGATTGCTTGCATAGCCCTTAGCTCAGTTACAGCTTTCCACTGCTCCGATAGGTTCAAAAGAGTTTTAACTGTCACTTGATCACAGGAAACTGGGCTTGTCAGAGTTGACACATATAGATTGTTTGCTTGCAAACGGAAGGTGTCCTGAACTCCATCTTTGTCGACAGTTTCAGCCTCAGAAAGCAGACTCCCATATTGCTCGGTTATGAGCCTACGAGCAATGGTTCGCGCAAACGGATCCCGGCTTAAAGCGTCAGCTACAGTATTTTTACTTCCAGCAATATGCTTGAGATCAAAAGTATAAGCAGCAAGCTTAGATACCCAGCGCTGTTCGCAAGCATCGAGTTTAGCCTTTGTTAATATATAAGTGAGGGGGTTATTGTCGGTCCACACTGTGAATGTGTGGCCCTTTAACCAGTGACTGAATTTTTCACACACACTCCACTTTAGGGCTAAAAACTCGAGCTTGTGCACTGGATATCTCCTTTGAGAGTTGGTTAAGGACTTGCTTGCGAATGCAATGGGACGTGCTTTTTCTTCACCAGCTGGTATCTGTGACAGCACAGCTCCAAGTCCTTCCAAAGAAGCATCAATTGACAGGATTAGGGGAAGTGAGAAATTGGGATGCGCTAAAACCACGCTCTGCAACAAACTCTCTTTCAACTTAGAGAGAGCATCATCACATTCTGGGGTCCAATCAACTGGCTTCAGTTTTCGATATGTGCCTGCCTTAGCCTCAGTTTTTAATTTTGTTCTTCTTTTCTGCCCAGCTGTTAGGGAGAACAATGGTCTGGCAACTGAAGAGCAATTTGGAATAAAATGTTGGTAATAGAGGATCATTCCCAAGACAGACTTTATTCGACGTACAGACGGAGTACACCCGTCCTCTTCCATGAGGTCAGTTTTTGAGAGCTTGGCTATGACTTCAACCTTCGAAGGATCAACGGAAACACCATTTCCATCAACGATGTGGCCTAAGAATTTAACAGACGCTTGCATCAGATGGCACTTTTTCGGACTTAATTTAAGGTTGTAGCTTCTCAATCGTTGGAATACCATCTCTAACCGCTCCAAGGCTGTGGTCTCGTCGGGTGCAAACACCAGCAAGTCATCTAAGTAGCACAGCAAACTACTAAAATTCAGGTCCCCAAAGATACTTAACATCATACGCATGAAAGATGCTGGGCTGTTACACAACCCTTGAGGCATCCTGTTGTACTCATGAAGACCTACAGGTGTTGCAAATGCGGTGTACTTTTTATCCTCTTCAGCCATTGGGATGTTATAAAAGCCCGATGTTAAATCCATCGTGCTAAAGAGGGTATTACCACCGAGGGCAACAAGACAGTCTGATTGGTGCGGGAGTGGGTGCGCATCCTTAATAGTCCTAGCATTTAGCCATCTGAAATCCGTACAGATCCTTAAGCTGCCATCTCTCTTCCATACTAAGACCAAAGGTGAGGCATATTCACTTACTGATTTACGTATGATTCCTTGCTCTTCCATCTCTGAGAGAACTTGACGTAATTTTTGGTAGTGAGCGGGTGGTACTCGTCTGTATGGAAGTCGAAATGGGCGATCGTCAGTTAAGTGGATGCGGTGAACAAAGCCTCTGACCTCCCCACAATCTAAGGCATGTTTGGAGAATACATCATGGTAAGTCTCTAGCAATTGGACTAGCTTTTCCTTTGCCGTATCACTGGCAGAACAAGAGTCTATGTCAACATCACTGAGACTAACAGTCTCCAGTCTCTTTTTCAGGTCCCCTGCAGTAACAGGTTGTGGATCTTTATCAGGTGTGGGCAACTGGACTCCACTGAAACCTTGAAACAGCTCAAAATCCTCCACGGCAAGGCACGGATACACATCAGCCAACTTGCAATTCCTTTTGAGGGTGATTGGCTTATCTGACAGGTTAGTGACCTTCAGGGGAACCCAATGATCTCCCCACAAGGGTGTGACAACACGACCTATGATAATGTCCCGTGGCATGGTTCTAGAAGAAGTGGCTTCCACTATTACAGTGCTTCCAGGCGATATAGCAGTGTCTCTTGGTAACTTTCCCCAGACAAGGTGTTCTTGTTTGGCCATTAGAGTAACTGACTGGCGAAGCTTGACAGTCCCAACCTTGTGTGGCGGAATACCGCCTCTCCAGCGGCAAGTATTTGCCATAACATCAAGGAATTGTTCGCATGACGTAGGTGGCCCTGAGACACTGTCAGACAAAATCCTCCAGTAATCATCACTTATCTTCATTTGGTGCATGAGAAACTTAATAACGTTGGTACCAATTATCAAATCGTCTCGTTGCCCTGGTACAACTAGAACAGGCACCAAGCATCTTTCACCATACACCTTTAGCTCGACTTCATACATGCATTTTGGTTTGGTTATTTTACCTCCGCATCCAATTAGCATTATTTCCTGGGACAAAGGTGAGGGTTTTGGCAACACATCTTCACAGAGCATCCGACTTTCTACCGCTTCACTAAAAGTGCATGCCATAGATCCTGAATCCAACATTCCTTTTATCTGGAATCTATCATTCACATAGACAGGTGCATAAAACAATTCATCAAACACTTCTAAAGTTTGCATATTCTGTGCGATCACTTTGACTTCAGCCGGAGCCTGCGCACATGCCTTCTCATAAACTTGTTTAAGATCTACATCTTCGAGGGTTTGTCCTACCCTACCCACACGTCCCCTCTCCAGGTGTGGGTCGACTATTTTAAAGTCGGTGAACCTTGCGATTGCTGTGTTATCTGGCTGCCAGAGCCATGCTGACTATTTACGCAATTTCTTTTTATGTGCCCAGGTTGGAAGCAAGCAAGACAGAGTCGTTGACGTCGGCAGTGTGAGAGAGTTGAATGTTCATATGAACGACACACCTTACAAGCTCTCGTAGGCGGTTGGCTCTGTCGAGGACTACTCATTTCAGCTTGAGAATTCTGGGAGAGCGCACGGTCAAGTAAGGTGATGAGTGTTTTCATACAGTTATCATCATTCTGTGTAGAAGATGAAATACTCAAGTTAGAATGTTCAGATGCCACGACTGGGGAGCCACTAGCCATCATCTCATTCTCCACGAGTGACTGTCGGTGAACTGCAACATTCCTCATTGTAACATTGCGCTTAGATTTAATTGCCAACTGTTCTTTTTGCTCAACCTGATATCTGTCTAGATGCTCTTGTACCTCACTCGCTGTCCACTTGTCTGCTGCTTTCAAACGGAAAACGGCTGACAAGCTGGGGTCCGGACAGTATTTGACAAACATCATGGCTGCCTCCTGACAAGGATTATCCATCTGTCGCCCAAGTCTTTTCAAAGCCTCTTCAGCAGCATCCACAGCCTTATTCAACCGGACCCAATACTCAACTGGGTTCTCTCCAATAACGGAAACTGTGCTGTAGAAATCTGCTAAAGGCATAGAGGAGAATCTGACTTCACTGAAATGTTGCTTTAGGATATCGAATATCACTCTGGGGTTCTCAGAAGGTTTTAGAGATGTGTTGCTGCGAAGGGTTATTTTTACAATGTCTTTGGCCTTACCCAGCAGCCTGGAAAGGATTTCATGATAATGCTCGGAAGCTGGTATGCCTCTTTTACGCAGGTATGTGTCCAGTAAATCCTCCCACTCATGCACAGTGAACTTATCTGTTCCATCACCTCGGAACACAGGAGGCTCTCTTACTTCAGATTGCATGACTAATTTGACTCCTGTCAAATTAAGTGAGGGTGTTTCTGTGAATGACTGACCAGCAACTGGACTCTGTGTCTGTGCATTATTAGTTTCTCCTTCCCCATACCTTCCCCCACCTTGAACAGAAATCAAAGTCTGTCCTACTTCTTGAGCAATGTGTGTTATGAGATTTTGCCATGCAGTATCATTTAAATCTGGGCTAGCCAAAAATGGGTTACTCCTTAACTGACTAGGTGTTTGTTCTGTTACCCGGGTAGAACAAAATTCAGAAGTTCGTCCCACACTACCCCTCCCTGCAACAGGCGTAGATGAATTAGCAAAAAGTCTTCCCCTTCCGAAAGTTAAATCTGACATGTTCTCCTCACCCTTAAAACTGTCTGCTTTGAAACCATATGCCATTACTACTTATTGGCATGTAAATGATCAAACATTGAATAAAATTTTAGAATAGATAAACCAGCATCGGAGAACAACTACCAAAAAATATATATGTTAAACAGGAAAACAGGTATATTAAATTCAAATAGAAATAAAGAAAGGATATAGTGAAGTGTCCAGTTTGATGAAAGTGCAATGCTCTCTATCACAGTTCATCAAAACCTTGATCGAAGTGCAGCATCCACCGGCGACCAAACGACATTGATCTTTGGATGAAGATTCCAGAAGAGCTGATCTTCATCCGGGTCACGGCACCACTGTAACCGGTGTTCGCACTCTCTGCGTTGTGTACAATAATGAGACAGGCCACTGGTACTGCTGATGGTGGGTTTATTGTCACTCAAGCGTCAGATCAGAGCAAACTGGATGAATCAGAAAACAGCACAGTAAGTTGATATGATTTCGTTTGTAAATTTCCCCACCTCTCCTCAGCGCGCTCAATGCGGTCTGAGAACCCAGCGCGGCAACCGGAAGTGACGTTGCGCGGCAACCGGAAGTGACGTAGCGCGGCAACCGGAAGTAACGTTGCGCGCAAAACAAATATAAAACTATTTTCATTAAACAACACAAATAGAGTAAAAACTAAATTCTAACATATGTCTAAACAAATTGATGCAAAACAAATGCACGAAAATTAAAAGGAGGGACTATTAGTGAAATGCATTAAATTAATACTCTTATTAACACCCGTCACACTAACAACACATTAGTTCATACTAGAACCATGCTAACAACATGCTAGTTCATACTAGAACCATGCTAACAATATGCTAGTTTATACTAGAAACATGCCAATAACATGCTAATTCATACTAAACTACAATTCACATCATTAGTAATTCATTGTAGAAACGTGTTAACAAATGTTAGATACATGCTAACAACATGCTAATGTTAAAATGATTTAGCAACATGATAATTTGTTAAAACGATGCCATTTAGTGTAAAAAAAAATGCAAAGTCATGCTCAACATGCTAATAACATGGCTTTCTCAAACCACCATAAAGTTTGCCTTCAAACTTTGATATCTAGTTATTATTAGTTTGTAATGTTTAATGTTTATAAGTGTCGTATGTTGTCAGGGGCAGTGTTGAAAGGTGAAAAGTTCTCAACTTTATAATCAGCTCTTTTTCGGCTGCAGTGATGTTTAATAAAACATTTCAGTCACATGCTGAACGCATTTAACGATGGTGTCATTTCTTGCCTTTGACCGCTTTGTAAAAATGATTTATTGCTGTACTGCTGTCTGTTATTTGGAGGTCACCACAATCAGATGTGCTGCAGGGAAGCTACAATAGCAGAAATCTTGGAGCCGTTGACTGTATGTATACTGTAGCTCCATTAATTCAGGCTTCAAGATCACAGTGGTTTTTATTGACCTGTGGGCCAAAGACCTATGAGATTAAATACCGCTCTCTTAGCTCAACTGTGAACAATGCTAATTGTTTTCAAAGAACTGGAAAACTGGAAATAGTCAAGATAGAAGAAAAAGTAGTTTTGACTTAATGAGGTTATGAGCATTTTTATCGAAGCTGGATGAGTCTTAAGCCTAATAATGTACACATAAAGTCACGTTTGTTTGCATAATGTACATGTAAGATATTAAAATGTTCGGTTTCAGTCTCAAAGTACAACCAAAGCAAAGATCACAAGGATTGTTTTCCCCCCACAAGCCTCTGTTTTTCATTCTGAGCACGAGTATGTTCCAAACCAACCAAAATCAACTTCAATAATGTTCAACAAAATGACTGTAAACCTCATTGTTGAAGCAGAACGATTTCCCAGAAGGCGACAGACACGATGTGACTTCAATGAGCATGTAAACTAGGATGAGGAAAATGACTTTAATTTAACATTATTGAACCCTACAGATTTTAGTGTAAAAAGACAAAGACCACGTGGGATTTGCCAGCTGTGGGAAGAAATATGCTCAATTTGATCATCATCTAGTGCAGGGGTGGCCAACCCTGTTCCTGGAGAGCCACCTTCCTGCAGATTTCAGTTGCAACCCATATCAAACACACCTGCCTGTGATTATCACGTGGTGTTCAGGTCCTAATTAGTTGCTTCAGGTGTGTTTGATATGGGTAGCAAGTGAAATCTGCAGGAAGGTGGCTCTCCTGGAACAGGGTTGGCCACCAATGATCTAATGATCCAAACTTATATGACTCAAGTTAATAGGCAAGTCTAATGTTTGTTCACACACTGCAAATATGAACTGTATTCAGTCTCTCAACAATCTCTGACACCTTCATCATTTCTAAAGATTTTTCAATATCTCAAGACACCATCATTTCTCATATTTCAAGATAATAGTAGTCAGCTTAAAGTCACATTTAAACTCGGGTAATTAGGCAAATTATTGTATAATGATGGTTTGTTCTGTAGACTATTGAAAAAATAAATATTGATTAAGGGGGCAAATAATATTGACCTTATGATGGTTTAAAAAAACAACTTTTTATTCTAGCCTAGATAAATAAACAAAAGTCTTTCTCTAAAAGAAAAAATATTATAGGAAATACTATGAAACATTCCTTGCTCTGGTAAATATATTATGGGAAATATTTAATAAAAAGAATAAAACATATATGAAAACACACACACATACACACTTACACCTGCACTGGTCACTTTATGCAACATTGGACTACCTCCCTATATATCATGACACTGTCACTTTATCATAATTCTCATGTTTACAAGCCTTTTTGCACTATATACGGTTCTATCTGCAAAACTCTGGTTTGCACTCATTGCCGTATGCCCTTAATGTTTTTTATTGTATTGTATTGATTGTATTGTATTCTTTTTTTATTATTCTTTAGATTACATTTTATGTATATATTTAGACTAAATTGTAGGTATATATTTAGATTACATTTTATGTATAATTGTATTTATTGTAAATTCATTCTTAAAAACTCTCATGTTTTAAAAACTCTCTTTTTGTATTAACATCATATGTTATGCACCTAGGGTCTAAGAGTAACGTAATTTCAATTCTCTATATGTCCTGTACATGTGGTTGAATGGACAATAAAGATGACTTTGACTTCGATTAAAAAAAATTCACTGGAGGGCGAATAATTTTGAATCTGGACCTTTGCTTCTAGAAAATTTCTAGTAACTCGACCACTTTAAATTTGAGTTGAATACTCCTGGTCTACGCATGTGTCAGCTGATGTGTAACATGTTTTTTGTTTGTCAGTGGAGCAGGTGCCGACAGAAGCCTATTACATTCCCTTGTCTCAGGCAGAGGTGCTGCAGGAGGGCAGTGATCTGACGCTGGTGGCCTGGGGGACTCAGGTACGCCTGCAGAAACACATTCAACTGCAGATAATGCTCTCAAAAGCACTCCGGGTTAGAGATGCGCGGATGGCGGTTACAGCTGCGGAATCCGAGGATAAACCGCGGATTGGGCGGATGACGTGACGAAAAATAATATTTTAATTAAATTCGGGCGGGTGGTGCGCGGTTGTACTGTTTTTATAGGCATAGCTGGCGCACCAACTAAAAAGCCTTGGACTGACTTCACAGAATGAGAGGAGGAATCGGATACACTAATTCTGGATGAAGTACAGAAGTCTTCCTCTACAAAATTAAGAATAGACGGATCAGCAGAGGAAAATCTACTTTCCTTTTGGGAGAAACAAGGCAGTCATTCCCACGACTACAGAACCTTTCCAAGAGAATTCTATGCAATCCAGCAACAAGTGCTGCGAGCGAGCGCTCCTTCAGTGCAGCAGGGCGCATTAGAGGCCAGGCGCTCTTGTCTGAATGTTGAAATGATGTGTCAAAATGCTTTTTCTATTAGGCTACTATAATAAAAAAAATTGTACAGTACAGTGCGTTTCATTTAGGCGATTTATTTATTTATTTATTTTTGTCCCTGTGCACCGATTGGAGACGGAGTTCACTGCTGATATTCTGAGAGCTTTATAGGGTGTTTCTCATTTCTTATTTGTGTATCCTCGTTTCCTTCCCTTGCTTTCTTTCCTCGTCTTTCCACCCCTATAAGATGCGAGGGAAGGACGCAAAAAATAAAAACTCAAGGACCCAGGAATCGAATCAAGTGAAACGACACGTCCTCGTATTGTTTAGCGTCACTTCCAAGCGTCAATTAATGCTGGATTTGACTTGCACGTTTGGATTAACTGCATGTCATTAAAGTCATTCTCTATTTTCTAATAATCAATAAAGAAACATTCATTTAATAATAAAAAGGAATAAGCCATTCAAATAAAGAGCTCAGTCAGCAGATATGTTAGTGCGGATGGATGGCGGACGGATGATGAGTTTTATGATGCGGTTGCGGATGAAATAATAGCCCATCCGCGCATCTCTACTCCGGGTGTCCTAGAGATCAGCTCACAAACCCAATAGAGTGATCCACACAAAGGACTGATGCACCGTATGACAGTACAGAGACGACTTAAAGGTCAAGGACAAAGAGAAGACTTGTTTCTGATGGATAGAATCCACATTTTCTTTTCGTTCATCACATCAGGGCGGGGGGATTTTTTTTTTCCATTGGATTAATTGTTTGCATAATTAATGAATGTGTCGTTAGTTGGTTGATTTAACAGATTTTAATGCTTTAATAAGCTTGCATTAAGGAAATCTGCAAAAAGGAAAGTTATTTTTATGTCCGGATATGGTGAACACTTTGACGTAACAACAACACTACATGTACTCTGTCAGTGTTGTGTTTGTGCTTTCTTTAATATACACCTCCCTAAACGCATACTGTGTGCACAAATGAAGTCATACTTTTCAGATGTTTACATGGACATCAAAAACTTGACGTGTTTTCAGTCACAAAAAGGCCATTGTCGTGTAAATGAACAGGCAAAACATATGAAAAGTTCCCTGTTTTTGGCTGAAAAATTGTGTGAACGGCGCCTCAGTCTTAAGTCTCATTGTCATTTGCTGTGTTGCTGCAGATTCATGTGATGCGGGAGGTTGCAGCCATGGCTCAGGAAAAGCTGGGTGTCTCCTGTGAGCTCATCGACCTTCAGACCATCCTACCCTGGGACAAAGAGACCGTCTGCAAGGTACCGTCTAAACAATTCTTCATCCAGCTAGAGTTTATCCCTGTGATCTTCTGTCTTGAATTACAAAGATGCATTAGGGGTGTGAATCTTCAGGGAGTTCACCCTCTGATTCAAGTTCTGGGAGTCACGATTTGATTCCAAAACCATTCTTGATTGACCCATTTTTTTCATATTTCTTTGGCTGTGCAAATACATGAACAACTTTATTTTTGTAATTTTAAAAGTGCAGTAGGTGATTTGCCAAAATGCTAATCAGTTAGCATATTAGCTTTGGACGGCAGGGGAGGGACTTTGTTTCAAAGCCACACCTCCTGAAATCGGGAACACGACAGCAGACAACCCACTAGTTCATGTATTTCGCCAGTTAGAAGCGTATGTAGTGTTTGGCCGGCGACGTGCAGGATTTACACTTATTACCAAGCCACACTTAGATGCTATTTCATAGCGAATATTCAGAGTAGCGGTAAACCATTTCGGGAGCGCGTCACAAGTTGTCTTTGCTCAGAAATTACCCAATGTGAATATAAAACCAACTTCAGCCCAGTGAAGCCGTCTAAGCGGAATAGCGCTATTTACTGGTGTTTTGTTGTTAAACTAAATATAAATCTACGTTATCGATGCTGTTAAAGGCCCTGGTGAAACTGAAAATACTCACATCAATCTATCACTGGGAGATTTCAGTGGCTGAACAACTCGTCTGTGCAGAACACATTCATAACACAACACACTCCACATCGGCTCTGCGTGAAGCTAAAATGGTTTTAAAACAGGACATTACCTGTCTAACAGAAATACTTCAGCCATGGTGTCATCTTTCCTCCAGCGTGCAAAAGAATTGCTCCAATATTGATTCAGGATTAAAAAGTTTCAATTCAGCATTTGATTTAGCATTTTTAGGCATGCACGCGCGGTGCTCATCGGATATGCGTGAACGGAGATGCGCAAAAGCCCAAATCTGCATTTGCTGACAGACAGTTTGAGCTACTTATCGGAATTATGAGAGATGTCGGCCTGACAATATTTAATTGGATGAACATAGTTTTATGCCTTACCCAGAATTTTTAAATACAAATAAACACATTTAGATCATTTACTTTAAATATTACTAATGGCCTGTGAAGATACTATCAACTAGCTCAACTAAAAATGTTTCTGAAGACCGACTGCTTCTTTAATTTGACAATTGTTTCCCATTATTTATTCAATATTTGTTAACATTAGTTTATAAAACAAAGCTGTTCATTCATTGTAAAAAATATATATAAATAATTGACTGAATTATTTATAATGTAAAATTGTGAGGTAGCTTGTTGCACAGCTTTTTTTTTACTCTACTTTTAACCTCTAACTCAGTGGTCCTCAACTACTGGATGAATTAGTACTGGGCCCGCAAGAATTAATTTATTGTTTCTGTTTTATTTATTATGTGAGTCTGAACGATCTTTGTGTCCTGCAAATGTTAGCTCCAACCCTAATCAAACACACCTAAACAAGCCAATCAAGCTCTTACTAGGTATACTTGAAACACCCAGGCAGGTGTGTTAAAGCAAGTTGGAGCTGAACCCTGCAGGGCACCGGACCTCCAGGAATGAGATTGGTGACCTCTGTTATAGTGGAATAAAATGGTGTAAGTAAGTGCAGTAAATCTTCCAGCAATATGAAGAAAAATGGCAGTATTAAGCAGCATTGCGAGCTCTTTTTGCACAGCTTGAGTAGAAATACCTGGAATGGACATTTACAGCGTGGAATAATAAATGATCCTTGAGGTATTTTGAGGTTAATCTTTACAGACACGTTCTGGTTGAAACCCGAGATTTGTTTTGCGTCTTATAAAACGGTGCACCTTTAAGTTGTGGTGTATTATGGTATTGTGGCGGTGTTCTTCGGTGTAAGGTAATGGTGGTGACGAGGTCAGTGTAAGCGTGTCTTTACAAATGTGTGTAGATGATTGCTTTGGCAGTGTGATCAGGGAGGAGACGCAGATTCTCATGGGTTGTTTGTTGGAAAGCAGCTTTTTAAATAAACATGAAGCTCTTTAAACGGCCTGCATGAAACTCAATAGTGTGTTTACAGTAAAGCTGCACATGCTGTTCACCAGGCTGCCGGGAAACCACATGCTAGAGTTTCACCCTGGAAATTATATATATATATTTTTTTATATTCTCTCCATCATTTTCCACCTTGCATCCCTCAGTTTCCAGCATGTTTGTGTTCCTATACAGACATGTGGTTGATCTGAATAATTTTTGCATCAAATTACATTTCCATTTTGCACTTGATGGTGCTGTCATAATTGTCTTTATAAGAGCTGTCATTCATTCATTCATTCATATTCCATAGGTTTAGTCTCTGATTTATTAGGGGTCGCCACAGCGGAATGAACTGCCAACTATTCCAGCATATGTTTTATGTAGTGGATGCCCTTCCAGCTGCAACCCTTTACTGGGGAACACCCATGCAAACTCACATTCATACACAAATACACTACGGACAATTTTTGTTTATTAATTTCACCTATAGCTCATGTATTTAGACTGGGGGGGCGAACTGGAGCACCCGGAGGAAACCCACGCCAACCGAGAACATGCAAACTCCACAGAAATGCCAACTGGCCGTGCTAGGACTCAAACCAGCGACCTTCTTGCTATGAGCCGACAGTGCTAACCACTGTGCCACCGTGCCCCCTTATGACAGCAGTCAATAAACTATTAAACAACACTTTACAATAAGCTTCCATTCATTAAAAAAAGTGTGGGATTTTTTTCACTAGAGGGCGCATATTCACTACAAACAAAGGCTTATTTTGATAACCACTAGGCTATTGCGCCGACTATTCCACTGATTCTTGAAACAAAATGTAAAAATATGACACAAAACATTAATATGAGCTGTAATAGTTTATGAATTCATTAATTAAACGCAAATCTGACAGAGTCGAGACCAGCTGAGGGAAGCTGATGGAGTATACACTAACCTGCGCATTATTCATTCACTAGATGGCGCCAAAAACAAGCAAATGCATACAAATGCTGCTGTAAGTAAATGGATGTGTACGCATTTACTGAGGGTCAAGGTTTTTTTACGTTTCCGGATGTTGGTATGTTATGGTATGTTATTCCCAAATAACAACCGATAAATAACGAATGTCGCCACTGACCAATCAGAATTGAGTATAGCAGACAGCAGTGGAATAATTAGCTTTAATTGATGGGTTGTAAAGTGTAAGCTATTTAACAAACCCAAATCCACTTTTAAGCATACACTGCCATCAAATGTGTATTCTACAGTTTAGTTTTTGCTAAATTGATTTATTTTTGTTTTTTCACAGACTGCATTTATTGCGTCTTTTATTTTTTCTGACGTCACTTTTCAACATTTTAACCTATTATTTCTGTGATTTGTCTGCGTACACCAAATAATCACCCTAACACAGTTGCTGTTACTTCATAGAAATGTTTTCTTTTCAATCTTTACAATGAAAACCGCATGATTTGCTGTGACTCTGACATCATGAGCGTCCCAGTGCTTTCTGATATGGCCGTGTATCTCGTACACATGCTATTATTTGGTAGCCATGAAGAGTAAGTCTGTAATTAAACCATTCGCAGCAGACCAGAACAACCCAAGCAGTTGAGGAACATGGCTGTTTGTTCGTGACCCAAGAAAATGCTGTTGTGTTATATTCACTTCTATAAACCGAAAATCAAAGTCAACATTTTGAATCCAGATGTGCATGAGTCCAAAATGCTCCGTGTGTTCGCTTGTTGTTGTTGTTTTCATGAGATCAGCAGATGAAGGCAATGACTGTTCTAGTAAATAAAAGGGGATGTAAACACAGACCGATATTTGAAGATTGACGTTCAGTGTAAAATGCGCTTGTAAATCTTGTCTTGTGCTATATTTGTAAGCTTTGATATATGTGTTTGTGATTTAGGATTTTTACTATAAGCATTTTTTTTTTTGCCTAAAGGCATTTAATCTTGCCCACACTTTATTTTAAGGTACAATTCACGTTAATAATAAACTATTATGACTTCTTGCTTGATAGTACTAATTATCTGCTTATAAGTAGTTAATAGGGTAGTAGTTTTTAGTATTGGCCAGGATTAGGAAAGTTAAATAAGATCATATTTAAATAGTAACAAACAACCAATATCTTTTTAATAGGCCATTAATAAGTCATTAGTTAATAAGCCATGAGATAATAGTGGGAATTGTTTTTTTTTTTTTATATGAATTTATAATTTTCTACAATTTTTAAGAAATCTTTGATTTAAATAGAATTTTATTTTCATTTGTTTTTGTTTAATTTAAAATAAAATAATACAATGTAATTTAATGAAAATATTTTAATTTATTTAACTTTTATTTATTTGATTTTATTTTAATTAAATAAAATTTTAATAAAATTTTAATGCTTTTAATTTAACTTGATTAAAATTTTTTTATTTAATTAAATTTTTAAATTAAATATTTTTTATTTAATTTTAGTTTAATTTAATTAGATTTTTTATTTTAATGTAATTTTAATTTAATTTTAATTTAATATTAGTGATTTTTTTGTCCACTAGTGATTTGTCCAGTTGTGGCAGACCAGAATTATTCACACAGCCAACTTACTTCAAACGACTGTTTTACATTTATAGTCTTTATGACAACCATCAATTAATTATATTAAGCAAACCGGAAACACTACCAGATAAATATTGATTATAGGTTTCCTTTTGAGAAGTTTAAATGTAAAATATATTTTATTGCTGTGATTCAGAGACAACATTTACCACGTCATTAGTCTAGTGTTCAGAGTCGCACGGACTTTCAGAAATGAATGTATCAGAAATCAGAAATTGGTGTCATTTCTGATGATTCTCAGTGTTGTAAATGGTTTCTGATTCATATTTTGTGTGAAAATTGTGCACTTTATTTTAGAGATATCACTGTCTACTTTTAGTAAAATGCTAATTGTATATAACATTACAAATTCCTTTGCAGCCACTTTCATACATTTAATGCATTTTTTGCACAATAATGATTTTCAAAAAAGGTGTGTCATTGACACTAAATACTTGTTTATATGACCGGATACCCATGAACACCACTAGATGTCCTAGTAAGAGTTTCAGTTGTGAGTTTAGGACTCTTTAGATGCTCCAGAAAGATGTCGAGAACCTTTGGAGCCACTTTTGGACTGATGTGTAATTACTTCAAGATTAATGATGATTGATGAATAAGCGTTGGATGAATCGCATGATGAAATACTTGTCTAATTTCACTGAATCTAAGAAGGAAGAGATTTTTAGCTTAAGGAAATCATGATCTATCTTAGCACTTTAGTCAGAGTTAGTTTTTTCCTTATCATTTTAAGACCTTGAAGTATCAAAAAGACTAATGCAATCTTATGTTTAGTTAAATAGTGTTGTATTTAAAGACTATAAGAGAAATGTTCATATAAAACAATATCTACATAATAAATTAAGATTTCTTCAATGCATTTTTTAAACATAATAGTTTTGATATCTATTTTCTTAGTCTTTTCCATGATGAAGTATATAATATGTTACTAGTTATTTTGCAAGATACTGGTTTAAAGCTTAAAGTTTGACTACAGTTGTTCTGTAGCCAATAGAGTTTTTTTTAAGCGGATTAGTAATAATAATATTTTAAATAATGTTTATTACTTATTATTCTATATATTATTATTATTATTATCTATATATTAAACTAAAAGACAATCTAATGGGAAATACTCTGACTAAGTCAAATTACTTATGAAATTTTTGAAGAAGTTGCGTGGAGCGACATTTGCAACCAATTAGATTTGTCACAGGACAGAGCTACACTGTATGATGCAGTGCAAAACTGATGATGCATCCCAATTCGCATACATTTTTTATTTAATACTATAAATGAAAATAACTAAATTGCATTATTGTAGCGGAAATTGTAGGAATGAAAAAAAGGAGAGGAAAGAGAACGGAAATGAAGGAAAAAATGTGTTCATTTCCTACACTCCTGTATCGACTAGTTGTGTGTGTACGTTTATTTATTCAGTTTTTAAATTAATTTCAGTAATATATTATTGACTAATATGAAAATGTTCATTTGATTTATTTACTATTTCAGTTTGTAAAGTCATATTTTCTGTCTTTTAGTGAATATATTACATGAGACTTGCTTTGTTTAACAAATAAGTGGATCTTGATGGATTTGCATTATAAACATTAAATAAAAGTTACAAATCTTTTATTTTTACTTCATTTATAAAGTTTTTAGTTACGATACTCTCAAAATAATTTAGCTTAAATCCGCAGATTTTTTACAAAATTCTCGCAGAAACAACAAAAAATGTCCACAGATTCTTTCTGGTCCTACTAATCACCAATAAAACACAGAAGAAAGAGAAAAAGTATTTGCATCTGTCCTAAATAGTATTCGAAAATAAAATTAGTCCCAAATCGTAGTATGTTGAAAAGAGCACGCCTAATATACTGTATCAGATAGACATTTGAAATGTAGAACTCTTCATACCAGAGATGGCGGACTCAAGTCACATGACTTGACTCAAGTCAGACTTAAATTTAGGACTTGAGACTTGCTTGACAAATATCCAAAAAGACTCGACTTGACTTGGGACTTGACTGTCAGGACCTGAGACTTCACTTAGACTTAAATGACTTAAATAATAAAATAAAGTAATAGAGTAGTAATAAATAGAATTAAATGACTCAAATTAACTTGTTTTTGTTAAATAAATACCTGTTTGTTATATGTAATGCATTACACACAAAGCCAAAAGTTATATTAGAAATATAAATTGCAAAAGTTCAAAAATCGACAAAAAATTGATTGACTTGAAAGTGACTTGCTGGGGCAAGCTAAGACTTGACTATTGATAAGCAGTGACTAGACTTGACTCGAGTCTGACAAAAATTGACTTGACTTGCTTGAGACTTGAAGATTATGACTCGAGACTTGCTTGTGTCTTGCACTTGTGTGACTTACTCCCACCTCTGGTTCATACTCTAATCGCTAATATCAAGCCAGCAACTCTCACATGGTTGCCCACTGAAGCTAAGCAGGGCTGCGCCCGGTCAGTACCTGGATGGGAGACCACATGGGAAAGCTAGGTTGCTGCCAGAAGTGGTGTTAGTGAGGCCAGCAGGGGGCGCCCAACCTGCGGTCTGTGTGGGTTCTAATGCCCCAGTATATTGACGGGGACTCTATACTGCTCAGTGAGCGCTGTCTTTCGGATGAGACCTTAAACCGAGGTCCTGGCTCTCTGTGGTCATTAAAAATCCCAGGGTGTCCTTTGAAAAAGAGTAGGGGTTTAACCCCGGCATCCTGGCCAAATCTGCCCACTGGCCTCTGTCCATCATGGCCTCCTAACCATCCCCATATTCCAATTGTCTTCTCTCCACCCTTCAGCTGGAGTGTGGTGTGCGGTCTGGCGCAAATTGGCTGCCGTCGCATCATCCAGGTGGATGCTGCACAATGGTGGTGGATGAGGAAATCCCCCAATTATATAAAGCGATTTGAGTGCCCAGAAAAGCGCTATATAAATGTAAGGAATTAATATTATTATTATTATTATTATTATCCACCGTACATTGCGTTTCTGTCGTGATTTCGAACTACGAACTTAGGTAAAAAGTGCAAAGAAATATAAACATGGTGGACACGCGAGACTAACCGTCAAGTAGAGAGACTTTAGTAAAGTTGTTTGAATGACTATTAATTAATATCTAGCAAATTAAAAAATATTTCAGTCACATTTTCTGTTATATTTATTATGTAAATGTATAATTATCCAAAAACTTGAGGAAATTTCTTTGCATGACAGACGTGAATGGCAGATTAACACACTCCTGAATCTCCTATGTAGGAAATCAAATATGAAGGAAATGTAGAGGATGTATCGAGATGATTGACGGGATATAACTAAGCAACACACCTTCACACACATACCTTAACTTGCTTAATTAACCTAGTTAAGCCTTTAAATGTCTCTTTAAGCTGAATACTAGTATCCTGAAAAATATCTTGTCAAATATTATGTGCTGTCATCATGGCAAAGATAAAAGTTAGCATCAGTTATTAGACACTATTATGTTCAGAAATGTTGAAAAAAGTCTTCCCTCTGTTAAACTGAATTTGGAAAAAATGCCTAATAATTCCAACTGTACCTTTAATTAATGTCGCATTGCAGAAAGAGATGCCGTTGCTTTAAACTGTGCACAAATATTTGCAAAATGTGTGGAATTGGTGTGTTTTCTTAAAGTGTCTGCTGTGAAAGCAGAGCAGTGAGATGATGAAGCAGTAGGTGTGAGGTTTCTGTCCTGAGAATAGATATCTGAGCTTTAATTTCACCCTGAAGTCTCCCGCCAGACAGGAGCTCCATAAATCTTATCGCAATGTAAACAGTATTTTAAAAATGAAAATTGTAGCTTATTTCCTCCCAGTCCTGAAAGCTTTGGACCCAGTTTTCTTTTCCTTGAGCCGCTCTTCTAGTTGTTTCTTTCTTTCGGATCTAAAGTTCTTGCGAATGTTGTGTCTTTTTTAGTGATCCTGAATTTCTTTGTTGTCCACTTTGGATCATTTATAGATGTGGTTGAAAACAGATGGCTGATTCTATCAATTGCAATTTTATTCTGCATCTCCTACATAAACCCTAAAGTAATTTTTCAAAAACAAAAAGTTGGATGAAAGGGTTTTGAATTATCACACAAATTATATCAAGTTGTCTTTAAAAAAATAATGGTTTTATGTGTATTTGGGGACTTTAAAAAAAAAAAAAAATTAACTTGGACTGAGATTATACCTATTTTTGACTTTCTCCTGGCCTCCTAAAATCATCTTAGCTTCAAATATCGTAGATTATCAAGTGCAATTTTCGTCTTTAAGATTTTACTTCCAAGTAAACATTTGCATCTATTAGATTAGATATAATAGATCAAAATATCTATTTTCTGTCTTATTTATAATTTCAGTTAAAAAATACATTTTGTCTACGTTCTGGTATACTCTGTTACAATGTTAAAATTTGCAGAACAATCTGTAAAGGGCTGATAGAACAAGCAAGTGATGTCACTATCTCTGGTGGGAAACTGGAAGGTATTGAGGTGTCATTATTCATTCATTAATTTTCTTGTCAGCTTAGTCCCTTTATTAATCCGGGGTCGCCACAGCGGAATGAACCGCCAACTTATCTAGCAAGTTTTTTACGCAGTGGATGCCCTTCCAGCCGCAACCCATCTCTGGGAAACATCCACACACACATTCACACACACACTCATACACTACGGACAATTTAGCCTACCCAAATCGCCTGTACCGCATGTCTTTGGACTGTGGGGGAAACCGGAGCACCCGGAGGAAACCCACGCAAAGGCAGAGAGAACATGCAAACTCCACACAGAAACGCCAACTGAGCCGAGGGTCAAACCAGCGACCTTCTTGCTGTGAGGCAACAGCACTACCTACTACGCCACTGCCTCGCCCGTGTCATTATTCTTCTCTCAATAATTTGTACAATGTTTAAAATACAACAATAGTAGATTCATTATGTATGCCAGCATTCTAAAATTATGCCATGCACCAAAAAACGTTTCACAATCATGACCACCAGTGTGCAGCATCCTCTTGGACATGCCGTTGAATGCAACGGCAGCCACAGGACACCGGCGACAGTGCTGTCACCACACACCAGCCATAGGTGGAGTGGACAGATATGGAGCCAATTCAGTGGATGGGGATGATTGGGAGGCCATGATGGGGAATGGCCGATGAAGGGAATTTAGCCAGGACAACCCTACTCTTTACCAAAACTTCCATAAGATTTTTAATGACCACAGAGAGTCAGGACCTCGGTTTAGCATCTCATCTGAAAGACGGCGCTTACTGACAGTATAGTGTCCCCATCAACATACTGGGGTATTAGATTAAGCGCTCCTGCTGGCCTCACTTTACACCACTTCCAACAGCAACGTAACTTTCCCTTGTGGTCTCCCATCCAGGTACTGACCAGGCTCAGTCCTGCTTAGCTACAGCATATTAGCTGCATATTTTTCCTATTACCTATTTTTTGACTCTCTCTGCCTCCTGAATTATACGGAGACCCGGAAGGGGCGGGATCGTGTGGAAAAAATGGCTGGAAGAAAAAAACCTGAGTGATAGGAAAATATATATATTTTACATTTTTGCGTTGTCTCGCAAAAATGTTATTCCACAAACACTTCCTGGTCACTTCATACATGTCCACCCTCCCGTTTTTGCTGGGATTCTCATCATTCTGTCTCGTTATCATCCTATCATGAAGTATTTTCCCATATTTCTCATGTTTTTATTCTTGAAAGCACGCTGAAATTAATATAAACATGTCTGGAAAAAGTCCTTTCCAGAAGGTACGGCATAATGGATAACAGTCTATTGGTACTTTTCAACATTCACAATCTCATGGATTCAGACAACATTAGTAACAAGACTGGTGGAAATGCAGCTAAAACCTGGACAAACCGCCTCTCTCCAATATTGTCTTTCACATGTCTTAAACAATTAAACTAAAACAATTCGAACCTAACCTAACTCCTATTTTAAAAAACCATACATCAACTTTCAATTAAAAACAATTGACAAAAATGTATTCTGATGATGGGCTATGTAAATGGTAAAGCATTTCAAGAGTTCACACTTAGATAATGCTTGACTATTTAAGCAAGTTTGGCATGCTGTCCCGGGAGAGAACCCTGAGCTCGGTGATAGATGAGCCCAAGGCTCCCGTCTGGTCAATAAGCATTAGGAGGGAGATGAGATCAGGTAGTTCTCGATAGCTTCCCAAAATAGACCGCTAACTGCGCTGGTTTGTAGTGAGTGCTTGTGACCTTAACTTCTGTTGCATGGTTTTTGAAAATTAAAACGAAGATGAGGAATGAAGTTAAGACTGGATATTTATATTGAATTTAGAGTGATCTGATTGGCTAGTTAGTGATTAGTGATCGGGATCAGCTGTAGTCAATCCTAACACGTGCTCCTCTCGAAATTAGTTTAAGAAACTTTGCTTATGGTTATGCAACATAATAATTCAAGTCAGAATTTTTAGCCCCCTTTTGACTTGAACTATTGACGTAAAACTATCATCTTTAGAAATGTGTTGAAAAAAATATTCTCTTCGTTTAACAGAAATTGGGGAAAAAAAGTAAACGGGCGAATAATTCAGGGGGGCTAATGATTCTGACTTCAACTGTAGATCCGTTTTACTGTACCGACAGATTTAATGTTGGCCTAAAATCTTTGTACAGTACTGCATGTGAACAAGCAAAAACTGTTTTTGACCAACAGATATGTTGGTACCCTTCAATTGAAGAACTTTATCTAACTTGCAACTGTAAAAATGTATGATTAATCAAGAATGACTGAAAATAAACTAATGAAAATCAGATAGTGCTTTTGGGTCGTGGTTCACTAGAAATACTAATAAATGCAAATTAATAAAGCTGGTATGGGCAAAAATGAAGGGTACATGCAACTTTGTGTGTATGTGTGTGTGTGTGTGTGTGTGTGTGTGTGTGTATGTGTGTGTGTGTGTGTGTGGCTTGTTGACTCAGGGAATCGGCTGAAGCCGTGTTTAAAAGCGGGGTGTCTTTTATTTTCCCTCTGGGGTCTGGAAGTGTTCAGTGAATGTAACAGACATTTATTTTAAAGGATAAACAAAATGGCCAGTTTGCCCCTGCCAGACCAGCAGCTTAGATGATATAATGTGGAAAGGGTTTTATTATTTTTTTTCCTTCCGTTTGTTCACATTCATGCGGCCGGGACATGTTTTGAAGTTGTAATGCGTGTCCTAGAACAAACCAGAGTTTCCTTCTTGGCTATAAAGGATGCACACTCACATTTATAATGCTCCAAAACTATGAATATTCAATTGTGAAGTAAGTAATCAAAGCCAAGCCAACCTAAAAATCTTCTTTGATAGCAGTTTTGTCACAAGGTTTGTCACACTTGCAGCAAACAGCCAATCACAGACAACATGGAGAGTCAGTGCAATTGAGGTCTCTGGTAAAGATTTAGATACCATTTTAAGAAATAGAGGAAATATAAATGCATTTGCAAGACAAAAACGCACCTAACTAAAGAAAAACATTATTATATCATTACATTATACTGAACTAAACTGACCTTCATCTGTAAAAACTGGACTAAATCAGTTTTCTGCAGTTTTCTGAATCTGCATTGTAAAAGTGGTATAGAAATAAAGATGAATTGAATTGAAATTAACAGCTTTTAATAATGTAGGTTCTCTCAAAAGACTATTTTTTTCATCTCAAAAGACTCATTTTAAAAGCTTTAAAATTGAGATTTAAATAAAAAGTTGCTTTAAACTATGAAATAAGTCCTTCAATATTAATTAACAATATGTAGCTATTTGAATATTTAATATAAAGTATAAGTTTTTATGATTTATGTGATTAGAAATAAATTATTAGCAATAAAACACTTTGTACAAAATACTTTTTTGATTCTAATGAAAGATCTGAACATCAAAAGATGCTTGAGTGGCTATATGTCACTTTTCTCACAGCTCATTGGTCCAGTTTAGGTTTGCCATCACTTAACACAGAATAAATTTGTGTGCCATTTA
The DNA here is from genome assembly GCF_052040795.2 of Danio rerio. Lineage (NCBI taxonomy): Eukaryota > Metazoa > Chordata > Actinopteri > Cypriniformes > Danionidae > Danio > Danio rerio. The sequence continues at coordinate 5,313,938 of NC_141036.1, read as the reverse complement.
CCAAAAGTTACCAAGTTGATGAAACTCGAGAACCAAGTCGAGACCCAACAACCCAACAAGCCACTCAAGAACCAACCAACCCAAAAAGCAACTCAAGAACCGACCAACCCAAGAAGCAACTCAAGAACCGACCAACCCAAGAAGCATCTCAAGAAATGACCAACCCAAGAAATAACCCATGAAGCAACTCTAGAACCGACCAACCCAAGAAGCAACTCAAGAACTGACCAACCCAAGAAATAACCCATGAAGCAACTCTAGAACCGACCAACCCAAGAAGCAACTCAAGAACCGACCAACCCAAGAAGCAACCCAAGAAGCAACCCAAGAAGCAACTCCAGAACTGATCAACCCAAGAAGCAACTCAAGAACTGACCAACCCAAGAAGCAACTCAAGAACCAACCAACCCAAGGAGCAACTCATGAACCGACCAACCCAAGAAGCAACCCAAGAAGCAACTCAAGAACCAACCAACCCAAGAAGCAACTCATGAACCGACCAACCCAAGAAGCAAGCCAAGAAGCAACTCAAGAACTGACCAACCCAAGAAGCTACTCAAGAACCGAGCAACCCAAGAAGCAACCTAAGAAGCAACTCAAGAACTGACCAACCCAAGAAGCAACTCAAGAACCAACCAACCCATGAAGCAACTTTATAACCGACCAACCCAAAAGGCAACTTAAGAACTGACCAACCCCAGAAGCAATTCAAGAACCGACCAACCCAAAACTAAATTAAAATTATATTATTGCTCAAAATAATTCGAACTTACCTGGGGGAAACAATGTAGTCATTCATTCATTCATTCATTCATTCATTCATTCATTCATTCATTCATTTTCTTTTTGGCTTAGTCCCTTTATTAATCTGGGGTCACCACAGTGGAATGAACCGCCGGAAACAAAGTATTTTATTGTAATTAAGACTTTAAAAAGATACTACAAAAATGACCACTAAATAAAAACTGTAATTATGTAAATATTAATTATTTATTTGAAGTAACTTAACCGGCACAGTTGGTAAATGAAAAGCCATGGAGTGGTTGTGTTTAATATTTTGCATAGATATTTGACAAGCCCTTGACTTAAAAAAATAATAAATCTGTGAACATCTTGGACTCACCTTAATATAAATTCACCTCATAAATCAGGCATCTCGGGTGTCTGTATGAGAAGCCCATGGGCCCATCTGCTTTGTGCTCTTTGGATGAGGTGATGTGTTCTCCTTCCTGGTTCCTGTCTGAAAGTAGACTTGATGTGCACAGTGAGTTCCTGCTGAGGGCCAGGTCTTTTCTTCAATCAAGATTCACATCATGTTCCTCAGCTCTTCATTTGTCTGGACCCTCAGGTTATGTTTTCATGACAACAACAACAGCTACAGTATGTTTCCATTCACCTTTTTTTTCTTCTGGATTATCGCATTAAAAAAAAGAAGCTGAATGAAAATCCCAAGATGCGCATAAGTTTTGACCATGCGCATAAACAAAAGTATGTGCATAACCAACGAGGTTCAACTGTTATGCATAAGCAAATATGCATAATCTACAATTGAAATCTTTTTGCTGGATAAATTACAGTATGTGCATTAAAAAAGTCATGTGACGTGATAAGAGATCATGTGGTGATTAAAAATGTGCTAATGGAATGCAATAATGGACAAACTAGTGGAGAGAGCACATAGCAAATCATCTGAAATGTTGTTTTACTTATTCTAAAGTCTGTAATCACAGTGGTTCAGTATTATTAATATTATTATTCTTACCTCCAGAACTGTCTTGAGTGTCTGCGCTCACAGTGAGCATCTCGTGTCTCCAAAAGCCACCGCGTTGCATTCATTAAGTTTCATTTTCCGTTTTTCTTATTAAATATTTGCCACCAGTGTATCAGGAAATGACGATTTTGTTCTCTTTGACTGAATGGATGGAAGCCATTTCTCTATCTCTCTTTCTCTGTGGCCCCTTTGACCTGATGGCGTGACGTTTCCTCTTCTCTCGGCTGTTATAGCGATACTTCTGGATACAGACACGAGCGTGTCTGCTGCACGAGTTTTCTCCACTGAGACAGCCGATGTGGCATTCAGCTGAGATCGCCACATCCGTTTATCATTGTCACTCATCGGTGAACAGTGCCAGTGCGTTAATCGCAGCCCTTTCTGCTAAGCGCTTGATCAGTCATAGGCGTTTAACGTCTCGCTCGACAACTCTCAAAAACAAGCTGCATTATATTTACGTCTGTTTTTTTGCTTTAAATGATTGTTCTTCTGTGCATGCACTTGAGTTTTGCTTGATGCAGAGAGTTTTCTTTAAACAGGTAAAATTAAAGGTACAGTTCATATATCTGACTGCTTGTATTAAAGCACAAGATTGTTTTATATGTTTTATTACAAATACATACTAAATGTGTTTAAAAAGTATTCATTTTAATCCTTGTATTGGGTTAGGGTTAGTAGAATATAAAATTTGCTTATGGACAGCGTCGTCGATGCACCAAGATATCGAATTGAACCGAATTCATGGTAGTAAATCGTAACTGAACCGTGAGACCAGTGTAGGTTCACACCTCTAATGCGCATAATGTCATAGTTTCAAAGACTCTTGTTTACATGTACGTAACAATGGCAGCGTTTTCAAAAATGTCCACTTTAAAATCTTTTTTTTTTAATGTGTTTTCAGTCTCAAATATGATATTGTTGTTTAAATGAACAGGCAGAAAATGTTGTCGTGTAGGTAGCATGATGGCTCAGTGGTTAGCACTGTCGCCTCACAAACATAAGGTCCAGTGTTTTTTCTATTATTTTTTCCAGCTGTGGCGGCAGGCCTTTTTTACACTGATCTACCGACTACCTGTGGTGTTATTTCAATGAAAAATGTCGTGAGCGCAGTATTACGAGACTGCTTTTATGTAAAAGCCTACAAGCATGCGGATCTCCTCTGCTTGTGCACAAAACTTCTTGCATGCTCCCTTAAATGTACGCTGCTCAAGCGCAGTTCTTCTTGTGCGCTCTCAAATAAACTCTGCTGAAGTGCAATTTAGTGCATTTATGGAACAATTATGTCTCTAACATTTATAAGACTTGCTAGGAATATTTTTGAATGTCTCCAATAGACCTGAAGAGCGATATTAATGCGTCCTGAAGTAAAGTGAAACGGCTATACATCGTCTTTGCTGGCATCACGCACCAGTCAGTCAGCACCAGTCAGTCAGCACGTAACCTTAAAGGGTTAAACAAATGACGCACAGCACTACTACGGTTACAGAAAGGTTTGCGCTGTTATTATTCACTTACCTTTTAATACGTTTAGGTGCGATTATCACCTGCTATTAAAAAAAAAACATTACTGAATGTTTTGAATGAAAAGCTGTAATGTAACCGTGGCGGGATCAATTTTGGCATGGCACCCCGCCACGGATGAATTAATGTAGCGGAAACCATGAGGTCGCTGGTTTAAGTCCCAGTTGGGCCAGTTGTAATTTCTTTGTGGAGTTTGCATGTTCTCCAGTGCTCCAGTTTCCCCCACAGTCCAAACACATGCGCTGTAGGTGAATTGGACAAACTTAATTGGCTGTAGTGTTAGACTACTTGTGTGAATGAGTTTGTACGTGTGTGTCCCAATGCTGGGTTGTGGCTGAAAAGGCATCCGATGTGTAAACTTATGTCGGAATGGTTGCCGGTTCATTCCGCTGTGGTGACCTCTTAAATAGGGACTTAAGCCAAAGGAAACGGAATGAATGAATGTTGTCGTAAAAACGGCCCCTCAATTGTGGATTTCTGGAATATGTGACAAACATTACAGAAGTCAATAGTTACAGGTTTCCAGCATTCTTCAAAATATCTCCTCCTGTGTTCAACGTAAACTCAATCAGCTTTGAAACCACTAAATAGTGACTAAATGATGACAGAGTTTACATTTTTTTGGCTGAACTGTCCTTGTCCCCTCTGGCTGTGATTGGAAATGGCACGTTTCTCCATGTGTGAAGGTCGGTGGTCAGCAAGCCTTGGAAAACTCGAGTCCTCATTACAATGGGAGTCTTGTGTGCGTGAGTGTACGCTCTGTATTTAAAGGATATTTTGATTTGCCGGGCTCTCGACAGCGCCGTTGACGTTCCAAAGCAAACGCCGCTGCCTCGTCTGCTTAACATGATCAAGATGTGCCCTGAGCCCTGCGGTTCACTGCTCTTGCGTTTGCACCTAGTTTAAATGCACGTTGAGATGTGCTGTGTGTCGCTGGACATCCGGGGAAGTTTACTTTTAACCTTACGGCTGGACGTCCCGCTGCTCCTCCAGCTCTGCGGTGGTCCTGAACATCTACTTTACTCATTTTCTGCTCATTTTAGAAAGGATGCTGAGACAACATAAACATCGGGTTATGCTAAAACTACTTTTAATGCAAAAATCCTTATTTCAGAGTTTTTTTTTGTCTTCTTCCAGGAATGGACTGGGCACTCTATGTCCTGCTAGAGTTGCATTAATAGTGTTTGAGGGCTGGGGGTGTAACGAAATGCTTATAATTGTTTTACATACTTAAATTTTTGATGATTGAGCTTATTCTGCCATACGGGAGTGAATCTGTTTTTGCGAATTGTATTGAAAGTTCTGATTTAGGTGCCTTTATGTCAGAAAATCATCAGACTTTTTGGTTTACAAACAAATGTGTTTGATTATACATAAAATGTAGACTAATATAATACGAAAATATCAGTTTGCAACATCAAGCAGTGCAATGAGTTGATTTTAACGTCAAAAAACAATGGAAGTGAATGAGAGCTGAAGTCTTCGTTGTTGGTTATGCACTTTAAAGCAGGGGTGTCAAACTCAGTTCCTGGAGGGCCACAGCTCTGCACAGTTTAGTTCCAACCCTAATTAAACACACCTGATCAAACTAACCTAGTCCTTCAGGCTTGTTTGAAACCTACGGGTACGTGTGCTGTAGCAGGTTTGGAACCAAACTGTGCAGGGCCTCAGCCCTCCAGGAATTAAGTTTGACACTCCTGCTTTAAATGGTATGCATTTCAAATTCATCTGTCTTTCTCTTCTAGAAAATGCTTACCTTGCAATACAAACTGTCTAGACCGACGATTTAAGAAATATTAGCCACCAGTTAGCAAGTAGCACATTAAGGTTTATGGCTATGAAGTAAATTGAACATTTAATATCCCAGGAAGAAATACCTTCGAGTGATTTCACAGCCTTCTCATTTCAGATATGAAAGAAAGCCGTCTATGAATCTTCTCTCCATAAAGCTGGAGTTAGATTTGTATACCTGAAGCAGCTCAAAAATGTTTGGAATTGGACAAATGTGAAATTGAGTGCAATAGCTCTGAGATGTGGAGCGAACTTTTTTTTCATGCAGATCAGAGACATACAAAGACTTAGAATAGATTTGAAACATATTTAAAATAAAATAAAAATCTACTTTCAATTTAAAAATTATAATAAAAATAACTTTGATTAAAATAAAATTAGAAATTATAAAAAAATTATTTTAATGTAATTTAAATGTCATTTAAAATAAAATAAAAATCTACTTAAAAAAAAAATCGTAATTAAAAAAAATAAAACTTTGAATAAAATAAAACAAAAATTTCAATAAAATAAAATTTCCAAAAAAATTATTAATTAAATTTCTTTAAAAAATAAATTATTTTAATAAATAATAAAAAATCAATACATTAGAAAATTATCATTTAAAATAATAATAACATTTTCTTAAATTATAATAAAAAACTTAATTAAATAAAAAAATGTAAAAAAAATTCTTTAAAAAAATATTTATTTAATTAAATATATTTATTTTTTATTTTTTATAATTTATTATTTTGATAAATATGGGTCAAATATGAAAATGTGCTATTATACCATTAAAGTAAATAGAATTATAACATAAAATGGAAATATAATATTATTATGTCTACAAAACGCTTGTTGATTTAAGAATTTTTAGATATTTGAACAAGAATTGAGACAAAAACGTAAGCAATGATTTATTTTTTTCAGTGTGGATAATACACCAGCACCAACACTCTTCCCGTAATCATCAGAAAGTCCAAAAACATGGCACAATCCGAGCAGATTGATTATCTTTAGAGTGCAGCAAGCCTGTGTTTGCAGTGAAATGAGACATGTAATGACGTGCACTTTCAGTGTAGAGTTCAACAGGTTCAGCCAGCATCTCCACATGGGCTACAGGCCGGATTTCAGTGGAACGCATGCGCAGATTCACTTTTACAGAGCAAACAATCCCATTAAGCCCAGCCAGGTCACTCCTCTATTCATCTGTGTGTGTGGATCCATCAGGTATCCGTGCGGTGAGGTCAGATGAAGTATGACCCCCAGATGAACAGCATTATCTCCTCAAGTATCCTCCACTGGGAAACTCATTCTCTGATGCAAAGGCGATGACAAACAGAGTCTTTGAGAGCAAAAATAAACAACACTTGAAAGATCCTCCTCTAAAATCAGCAGCTTTAGTTCAGTCTTGCTCTTGAATGTTGTGTTTTATTAACTACACAAACTCCATTATGGCGTCGTGAGGTCATCATACGGTCTTGTGTTATTAAAGGCACCCTATTATGCAAAAATGACTTTTATAAGGTGTTTAAACACATTTGTATGGGAACATTGTGTGAATATAGTCAGTCACTAATGGGAAAAAGGGTCCCACTTTATATATATGGCCTTAAATAATATGTACTTACACAGGAATTAATAGTTTGTTACAATGTACTTACATGTATTTACTGCGTACTTATGCTTGATTAAATTCATGTATGTAGTTACATCTGTAATTAACTTTTGTAATTACATTTGTAAATACACTGTTGACCATCATTTACACCTTAACCCATCCTTAAACCTACCCATACCACTAAACCTGTCCATAACCCAACCTCTATCCCAGTGGTCACCAAACTTGTTCCTGGAGGGCCGGTGTCCTGCAGATTTTAGCTCCAGCCCTAATCAAACACACCTGAACAAGCTAATCAAGCTCTTACTTGGTATACTTGAATCACCCAGGCAGGTGTGTTGAAGCAAGTTGGAGCTAAACCCTGCAGGGACACCGGCCCTCCAGGATCGAGATTGGTGACCCCTGCTCTATCCCAACTCAAAAGCACCACGTGTTCTCAACAGGCCAGCCGAGAGACATAGTCCTTCCAGCGTGTCCTGGGTCTCCTTCTGGTGGGACATGCCTGGAACACCTCCCTAGGTAGGCATCCAGGAGACATCTGAAACAGATGCCAGAGCCACCTCAGCTGACTTCTCTCGATGTGGAGCAGCAGCGGCTCAGCTCCGAGCTCCTCCCGGGTGTCAGAGCTCCTCACCCTATCTATAAGAGTGCGCCCTGCCACCCTTTAAAGGAAACTCATTTCGGCCGCTTGTATCCGAGATCTTGTCCTTTCGGTCATGACCCAAAGCTCATGACCATAGGTGAAAGTAGGAACGTAGATTGACCTTTCGGCTCAGCTCCTTCTTTACCACAACGGACCGGTACATAAACCGCATTACTGCTGCCGCTGCACCAATCCCCGTCAATCTCACGTTCCATGCTTCCCTCACTCGTGAACAAAACCCAGAGATACTTAAACCCTTTCACCTGCTTTCTTCCAACTAACCAAACCAAAACACGGTTATCACAGGTAATCCGTAACAGACACAGTGGAGAAAACTCTCAACTCTAGCACACTTGAGTCTGGATCCACAAGCATCGCTTTAACAGCCAAGAGGAGAGGAAAAGTTACCTTACAAACACGCCAGCGGGTGAAATTTCCAAAGTGTGTGAGAGAGAGAGAGGCAGAGATGGATTTTTACAGCATCTCTCCCTAGTAGTGAAAAAGCGGCATAATTATGTGCATAATTATCTACCTTTCAATTAGTAGGAGCATTTAATTTAGTTGCCCTCGCCTCCTTCGCCATAGTATTCTACTGCGACATCGCGCATAGGAGATAAATGACATCAGTCCGTAATAACCGGTTATGATCTACTGAACCGATATCCAATTGTCCCCATCAGCGTCGTGGTGCACCAAAGAAACAAATTATTTTGACATCCCTATAAACCGCCTTTCCTCCCCATTCTGATGCTCGGTTTGAACTGCAGCAGATCGTCTTGACCATAGATGCATTGAGTAGCTGCCATGTAATTGGCTGATTAGAAATTTGCATTAACGAGCAGTTGGACAGGTGTGCCTATTAAATTGCATTTCCATTGGCCAAAATTCCATTGCATGAAATGAGTCCTTGAAGAATGTTCCTGCTGCTCTTTTCCAAACAAATAAATCTGAGCATGATTCTGTGGAGCTTTAACATCTCCGTCATATGATTCATGTGCTCCAGTATATTCCTTTGTGTATGGAATCGACCCAGATATAAGTTGGGATTTACAGAAAATGCCTCCTTTCATCATCTCTGCCACGTTTTATATAATTCTAATTTACCAATGCAGGGTTTGTTTCAGTAGCGGTGGAAACGGGCTTGCGTACAAACCTTACATTAATCCTTCTGCATTTTTAAATGTTCTGTTATTTTTCCATTATTAGCGAATGATCGTTTTTCTGGGATTCGCCGAGATGATGACAAATCAGTCCTATTCAGTGTTTTTGTATTTCCCCTGTTAGAACGTCCAGCCAGTCAGGATGGAAAAACGAAGGCGTCCCAAGCCAAAACTGCCTTGTTATGCAACCAGAAAGTGTCCTAAAATATTTCAGCAGCTTCCAGTGTAATTTAATGGTGCCACTTTGCTTGCGTTCGCTGTGTCTGCTGGAATTTGATGAACAAGTCAACAGGTTTTCTGTTCCCATCAGCCATTGCAGCAGATTTCAGTGGCCTGCTGAAGTTCTGAAAAAAATCCCTACAGTGCTGTGGTGTTGAGCTTTGCATGCTTATCTAATCCTCTCCAGAGCTTGATCTTAGGAAAATATAATGTAGAGAACATCTCCAAACGGCCTCAGGAACGACTCGTTCTGATGCATCTGTATTTATCTTCTCTTTAACATTTAGAGTTGACAGTCCAGCACCGATGTGAACATCCTGCTGTTACAATCCAGTTTTCCCAAAAATCTGTTGACGTAGGTGGTGGAAAATGGTCTTGAGAAATGCATTACTGTAGCAGAACCATGAATCACATTACAGGTGACCTGTTGAATAATTTGCCATAGTGAACACACATAGAGGAACACATAGTGATAGCACATTAGTATCTGTCCATCCATTCATCAATCACCCATCCATAAATCGTCCATCCATTCATCCATTGTCCATAAATCTAATCTTCTGTTCATCTATCCATCCTTCTATTGTCTGTTCATCTCTGTCCATCATACGTTCAACTGTCCATCTAACGTCCTCCCATCCATCTATCCATTGTCCATACTTCTATCCATCCATCCACCTATCATCCATACTTCCAATCATCCATCCATACATCTATCTTTCGGCCATGCATCATCCATCTATCCTCTATCTGTCCATTCATCAACCTATGATCGTCCGTCATACATCAATCGTTTTTCCATCCATCCATCCATCCATTGTTCATCTATTTTCTATTCGTTCATCCTTCGTTTATCCATCCAATGTCCATCCATCCATCAGTCCATCCATTTGTTTGTCCATCCATCTATTGTCCATACTTCCATCCATCCGTTCATCCACCCGTCTGTTCATCCATCCATTGTCCATACCTCCATCCATCCGTCCATTGTCCATACTAGCATCCATCTGTCTGTTCATCCATCCATTGTCCATACCTCCATCCATCCATTCATCCACCTGTCTATTTATCCATCCATTGTCCATACCTCCATCCATCCATCGTCCATACTTCCGTCCATCCATCCATCCATCCATCCATCCATCCATTGTCCATACTTCCATCCATCCAGTCCAAACTTTCATACATTGACCATACTTCCATCCATCCATTCATCCATCCGTCTGTTCATCCATCCATTGTCCATAACTCCATCCATCCATCCATTGTCCATACTTCCATCCAGCCAGCCGTCTGTTCAGCCATCTATTCATCCATCCATCCATCAAGTCCAATTTTCCATCCATTGTCCATACTTCCATCCATCCATTCAGTCCAAACTTCCATACATTGTCCATACTTCCATCCCACCATTCATTCTCCATACTTCCATCCGTCCATCCACCCATCTATACATCTATCTTCCAGCAATCCATCATCCATCTATACACATAAAAAGACTGGGCTATTAGGGAAAAAGTCTTAAAATGTGATTTGGAGAAAACTACAGAGTCCCTCGTCTTTCTGTTTGTCTTTGTGTCGTCTCTTCTTTTTACCCATTTATCTATCCATCCTTCGTCCCGGTGTTGTTGCTGCTTCCGGTAGGGCTGCAGAGTATTGGGAAAAATCAAACATTGTGATATTTTGTTTTCCTGCGATTGATATTGTGATATGAAATGATTACAATTTTGAATATGACTTGCATCTGCATAAATGAGCAATATCACTCAATTAGCAGTGCGATATGGCTGTATAATAGCACTGGTGAGAGGCATGCGTTGGCACAAGGCCCCAGGCCAAGTGTCTTAGTGTCCCACCAGTGATGATATACAGCCATATTGCACTGCTACGAGTGTGATATAGCTTTTATACAACAGTTCGACGCCACAATCTTGTATATAAAAAAAAAATCAAACACGGAGAGTCTATAACCCTTTTGTATTAGGAACTACTTTCTTCCGCCATTCATTCACATCTGCAGCTGACGTCAGAACAGCAGAAGCCGTTACTAAATCGCCAACGTCACTTAAGAGCTAGTGTTTGAATGATTCTCTATAGCATAATGTCTAGTGATGACAAAACAGCTAATTTCGCTCACATTTTAAGATTAAAAGGCTGAGCGTGACATGAAATGCCATCCGTCTACAGAGATATCTCCCTCTACAGTCTATTACAGTCTACAGTAACGCTATTTCTCTGTTGCCGTTGATTTTGTGACGGGTGCCAGGTGTCCCATCGTTTACCGGAAACTTTAAGGAATTAAAAAAAAAAGACAGAAACTATTTCGCTCTTCCTATTGAACTTTGTGTTCTCCCAAGTGCTGTCGACTACATACATGCCAGTCAACGACAATGAGTAGGAAAAAAGAAAAGAAAAAAACACTCAAACATCCGTCGCAAAATAAAATGTTACATTATTGACAGAGTTTAAGGCATTTATGCTTTACCATTGCACACACTTTGTAACATTTTATTCATCAAGTTTAAGAGTCTCTTTAACACTTATGTCTATTTTATTATTAGGAGATCAAATATTTAGTTTAAGTATTTAAGTTTTTGTCTATTAAAACTTTAAAATAAAGTGGTCAAAAAAGTCCTCAGATACCTAAATGGATTGTTAAAAATATTAAATAATTATTGATATCGAAAGATATGAAACATGATAGTGATAATTGTCTTTGCAATATCGCCCAGCCCTACAAGTCACTGTAAAAAAAGTGCCAGGTTCCACACCATTCCTTCATGTTGTCTCAACAGAAATCGATTCTGTTGACTAAGGCCCCATTTACACTAGTGTGTTTTAGTTTTAAAACGGCGTTTTAGATTAAAAACGATCCGCGTCCACACTTGCGTTTTACCTAGCGTCTCTGAACATATCTCCGTCCACACTCCGCCACCAAAAACGTATATCACGTGACCATTCGCGCACTCTGGGCATGCACGTTCTAGTTTAAACAGAAAGCATGCGTCTCGCTCGGCATTTGGTTATTGTTAGTCAACAAACGCCGGTTGAACATTAAACGCGATGGCAAAGAAAGCAAGAGAGGTATTTTTGTGGACAGATGACGAGGTCGAGTTGTTACTAAACATAACAAATGAATAACTGCACACCTAAAACAGAAAATAGTGCAAACAACGCTCCCATTTCTGTGTCCATGTTGTTGTTAACAGTACTGTCTTCAGGTAGCGTTAAAGCCATGTGTTATAGTCATGTGATAGGGACTTGACGATTAAGGGAAGGATACAGTGACGAAGGCAATGACACAAAAGCCCCAATCAGGTAGCGAATCTCAGCAGTCCCACCTCCGTTTTCAGATGTCTCCGTTTTCCTCATCCACACTGAGACGGAGCAGCAGCGTTTCAGAATGAAAACGGCCTCTTCAGCGTTTTCAAAACGCTCCGCTTTCGGCGCTCGAGAACTCCGGCGTAGTGTGGACTGTTGGCGTAACCGTAGCAAAACTTATGCGTTTTAAAACGAAAACGCATTAGTGTAAACGGGGCCTTAATTGTTTTAACATATTTAAAATTATTGAACATAAAACAATTTACTTATTCCCCGAAAACCCTCAAGAATTGTGTTGATTCAGCTCATTATAAATAAGTTGTTTGAACGAGCTGCAAAAATATTGTTGGAGTCTAACTGTATTCAAGAACACTAATTGAACTATAAGCATAATTTATTAAAATCATTCGTTATTAGAGTTATAAACGGTACACTTTTTTACACATGCACACTTTAATATAAAGTTTACAAACTCATATCCACAGAAGCAGAAAACCGTTGGCAGTTCGTGTTTGCGAGTCTGGTGGACATGGCAGAGGAAGAAAGGCTGGTGGCTTTGGTTTAAATCCTGCATATTTATGAGCCACTACTACACATATAATTACATTATTAACAGGCATCTCTTTGGTCGGGTTCTGGGTTCGGTCAGGAGATGGTGTCGTAACTCAGTCATGTGTGGCCATTGTTTCAGTGCTTTATTTGTGGAAAGTTTCTTGTGACTGATCCGGATCCAGCGCTTTATGCTTGCCTTCAGGCTGGACCGGGGCCTAACCCGACACCATCAGGCCCTGGATCAGCTCTGGCCTCATGTGGCCCACAGACCCTCCTGTCCTTTTTTTTTTTATTCCAGAATTTTGCATGGCGTTCACAGGCGAATGTTAACATGGCGTATTTCTGTTTATATTAACCTTCTGAATAAATGCATGTGACAGCAGGGGTCCATAATAATGAACTACTAATACAAATAATCCACTGCTGCTGATTTTGTGGAGCATCATGCAAATGCTTCATGCAAATAAACAGTTGAAAACGTCAAAGTTATTAGCCCTCCTGTGAAATGTGTTCTTTAAAAAAAGTGTTGTTTAATGGTGAGGCAATTTTTACAATTTTTTTTCCTATAAATTTTTACAATAAACTCTATAAGAAGTCTTGTTAATTTTATTTTGGTTTTTTTAACCATTTTTAAGTATTATTAGCCCATTATTATTTGTTTTAATAATACTGTTATCCTGTGAATTGCCTGATTTTTTTTATTGCCTAATAATATTATTACTTATTACAGTACAGTTCAGGAGCATAATAAAATCTTTAAATGTCACTTTAAGCTGAATACTAGTATCTTGAAAAATATCTAGTAAAGTATTCTGTACTGTCATCATGGCGAAGATGAAATAAATCAGTTATTAGAAATGAGTTATTAAAAGTATTATGTTTAGAAATGTGTTGGAAACATCTTTCCGTCAAACAGAAATTGGGGAAACAAATATACAGGGGGGCTAATAATTCTGACTTTAACTGTACTAAAGTTATATTAAATCAATTAAACGTGTAAAACACTTAGTGCTGCATAAAGTAATTGTGTAAAACCCATGTTAAGCGAACCCTTAATGCTTTGTGTAGTAAAAGCTGCTCTATCTGAACCAGCTTTACTGACTAAATGCACATAAGAATCTCTTTCTATTAATACTAAAATGAGTAAAAAAGCTGTAATTTGTCACAGAAAAACTTCAGTTTGTGTTCTTACAGAAAAAGGTCACATACTTGAAGTCAGAATTATTAGCCCCCAGAACCTGCAGAAACCCTGTTTATGTAGTTGCATTTCAGTTAACCTTTCAACAAATCTTCCACCATGCAAATTTCAAAGGATCTACTGTGGTTAACATCTCCATTCCATTCCAGTCTTTTATTCAAGGGTTTTTCCTCTTTTCTTCTCTTTTTTTCTGCCTAATCACACTTCATTAACTGTCCTCATCAGATCTGCTTTAGCACTCATTGAGATTTCCCAGATTCCTGTCCATCTCTCGGTCACTAAAACCCTCACAGGCTCATGAAACGGGCTCTGAGCTTTTTTCTTTATAGCAGCACTGGCCAATAACTTACTCATCGACTGTCCCCCCTTAAGCTATATATATATATATATATATATATATATATATATATATATATATATATATATATATATATATATATATATATATATATATATAGGGGGCTAATAATGATAACCTTAAAATGGTTTGTAAAACAAAACTGCTTTTATTCTTGCTGAAATGAAACAATTAAGACTTTTTTCAGAAGAAAAAATATTACAGAAAATACTGTGAAAAAAAAATTTCTCTGTTAAACATCATTTGGGAAATATAAATACACAATAATACATTTACAGGAGGGCTAATAATTTTGACTTCAATTGTAAATGTGGATTTGTAAGTTGCTTTGTCTAAATGCATGATTAAATCTTAACGAGATGTAAATTACGTGGAGAAAACGAGCTGCTCATCGTTTGCTTGTAACGTCCCATTTTGTAATTAAAAGTAGGTTTTGGTCCCCGGAGTGGACTGAAGTTAGTTCTGGTTAGTGGAGTAAGGCCTGGTTTGGCTCTGCTGGCGTGTAATCATGTGGCTCACAGACTTGAAGTCCAGGTCACGCAGACTCCAGAGCTAAAAGTGTCCCGCCAGGCCAAGTCCAAGTCTTCAAGAGATGTTTTTGATGCTCCGGCTTTTGAAATGCACCCATGTGTCCATTTCACACCCGCAGACCCCACGCTTAAAAAATGACTTATGCTGCTTGATCAAACTACTTATTTAAAGTGAGTTGAAACAACACCTAATGGGCAACTTAAATGTTTTATGTTCAATTCTCTTACATTTGTAAACATGTATAACTTAACTCACTGACTGTTGGGACAACATAAAGGAATTGTGTGAAGCCCTGCATTTTTTTTACGGAGCACGCAGAAGTTTTAATGGACTGTACCACTTTTGATGACTGCAGAAGATTTATTCATGAAATTAACCTGCTCAAGACTTTTTATGAAATGTAAACTTAAAAATTAATAATAAAAATAATAATGAATTTTATTTACAATGCGCTTTTCTAAAACCCAAAGCGCTACAACAACAGAGGAAATCAAACATGCAATAAAACACAAGGATTCAACTGCTGTTCCTGGTTGGCTGTTTCACTTTTTGCTGCTGCAATTAATCCCGTCACTGCTTTGCAACACAGATCCAGTTTCAGTCAATGCCCCTCATGCCAGATCTTTTTTAAAAACTCTTCATTCCAGCAGTCTTACAGCTCGCTTTGTTTGCATTTGTGCTTGGAATTATAATAGTTTTGATGGTTCCGTTTATTGATATTATTCATCCTTATGTAATTTTCTCTGTGTTGTTGTTGTTTGACTTGTTGCTGTTTGTTCTTACCCTTGTTTTACCATTCCTTCCCTACCCTTGTGTTTGTCATTGAGTTTAGAAAGGCTGGTAGGTAAGTATGTCAGGTGACATACATCTCTAAATGTAGATTTACCACTGTCTAGATACACTAGGTAAGACTGTGTGCGCCAATCCTTGTATTTTTTTGGAAAGTTGTGGTGTAAGTGCTAGGCGTCCATCAACCGTTTTTCCAGCAGATGACAAGCTGACAAAACATTGCTGCAGCTCTGATACAAGTTTTATTTATGGATAAAATTACACTGCACTGCACTGCACTGTTTGTCTGAGATTAGTCGACCGAAATGTGTATATTCCATACAAGCTGAAGCTGATTGGTCAGTTCTTGTCATGTCATCGCATTCGTTCAACTGGGTCTGGAAGGCGGGTGCTTGTCACGTGTTGCTCTCACGCCCAGATCACACACCTCCATTGGAATTAACGAACTTGCGCGAATTAGAAAAAACACAATATGCGAACAGCCCCTAAAAGGCCACCGTCATTTGCGATCTTCAGCAGTCGATCTTCTTGCACAGACTGATTCACTTGATTTGCTGAGAATTGGGTTGGAGATCCATTTCTTGGCAGTTTGTGGGGCCTTCCCTGGACTTTTTCCTTTAGCAAAAAAACTTTCCAAAGACGTCTGTTTCTTACTCATTTTGCTGCTTGTGGGTTAAATTTGGGACGCTCAAGTGACCGAGATGCAAGCAAGAGAATATGGTCATTTTTCAAAATAAACGATGGTTCAGACTCGGATAATAAATCAAACAGCAACAATTCATTATTTCTAGTTTGACCCGGTACCAGTGGATCCATTGACCACTACCAGTTCGCGGCCAGTTGGTTGGTCCCTTTATTAATCTGGGGTTGCCACAGTGGAATGAACCACCAACTTATCCAGCATATGTTTTACACAACAGATGCCCTTCCAGTGGCAACCCATCACTGAGAAACACCCATACACACTCATTCACACACATACACTACGGACAATTTAGCTTACCCGATTCACCTATAGCGCATTTCTTTGTACTTGTGGGGGAAACCCGGAGGAAACCCACGCCAACATGGAGAAATAGAAAAATTATGAAACATAAACCCGTTAGAATGATCAAAAATCTACAAATGCAATCTCAAGTTTTTTAAAGAACATTTTTTTTTAATCTGATTTCTGTGTTTGTTTGTCGTTTTATTTGTTGCGTTGTTGCTGACATGGCAAAGAAAAATATATGAAATGATACACACCAGCAGATTAATTTGAGTTAATGTGCCGCAAACTAGCAAGCTTCACTCATAGAGACGTTGAAGGAAACGGAGATGATTCACCATGGATGAAGTCATCATTTACTCAGCTTGATGTCATTTTAATGTGCAGAAACATTACATGCTTTTTTTCCCTGAAGCTAAAAGGCTTCTCTCTTCCAAAGTGGCAGATTTTCTTTTCTTTTCTGAAACTGCGAAACTAAGTAACCCAAGAAAAAGCACCAAATATGTTTAACTCTACCATTGGGTTAAATAAATAATGTTTTTTTAGAGTGTGTATCTGTGGTTACACTCAGTAAACAGCGGTGAGTTCGGCCAATCAGTCATTTCTGTTGAGCACGTGAACGCAATGGCAAATCAGCACTGTTTAAGAACGCGCTCAACAGCGCTCGAATGTCACATTTCAGCACTGAAATCCAGTATTGTGACAACCCTATCGCCACCCAGAGCACAAAGTTGTTGTTAGTGTGAATGAGGCATCATTTGCAAATGTTTTATGCCAGCGGTTCTCAAATTATTTTCCTCAAATACCACCTCAGAACAAAAACTGTCTCTCCATGTACCACCATAATGACCAGTATTGAAATACAGTAGCGTAGGCCCAATAAAGCAGCTAAAGCTCTGCACAGTTAAAAAAATACTAGGCAGATTAGTTCCTATTATTAAGAATATTTATTATTTTCAGCCACTTTAAACATTATAAATAGTTTGAACATTAACAAAGTGCTTTGCTTAAAGGATTAAAGCTTTTGAAATGCACCCGTGTGTCCATTTTACACCCGCAAACAACACCTAATGTGCAACTTAAATGTTTTATGTTCAATTCTCTTACATTTGTAAACATGTATAACTTAACTCACTGACTGTTGGGACAACATGAAGGAATTGTGTGAAGCCCTGCATTTTTTACGGTTATATTGGACTGTACCACTTTTGATGACTGCAGAAGATTTATTCATGAAATTAACTTGCTCAAGGGGATATTTAGCAAAATTTTACAAGGGAAAATGTTAGACTTTTTATGAAATGTTAATGGTAAAAATAAATAATAAAAACTATAATGAATTTTATTTACAATGCGCTATTCTAAAACCCAAAGCACTACAACAACAGAGGAAATCAAATGTTTTAAGAAAAAAAAATGTCTCTCCATGTACCACCATAATGACCAGTATTGAAATACAGTAGCCTAAGCCCAATAAAGCAGCTAAAGCTCTGCACAGTTAAAAAAAAGGCAGATTAGTTCCTATTATTAAGAATATTTATTATTTTCAGCCACTTTAAACATTATAAATAGTTTGAACATTAACAAAGTGCTTTGCTTACAGGTAAAAACAAACAAACAAACAGAATAAAATGTCAACATTTACATTTGAAATGTGCTTTTAAAAGTTAATTAAAAATAGTAGGTTACTGTATCTTAAAAAACCCTCCTGTACTTAAATGTAAAGTATTAACATGGAGTAGCCTATTTATCAAAACCTGGAAATGTTGCTTGGACCTCGTAAATATAGGCTATATGTCATCATATTCAAATATAAATCATTTTTAATCAATTTAAAAATATTTGTAGCATTACATATGACATTTTTGATTCCTCCGCGTACCACTAGAAAGAAGTACCACTAGTGGTATGCGCACCACAGTTTTAGAACCACTGTTTTATGCGATATTCAGCTTTTGCGCATTTATCCAATTCACATATTTGGATGAAAACATAGCTAATGGCTACTTTTCCCCCAACATTCTTCAAAATATCTGTTTTTTTTTCCAACAGGAAAAAAAAATGTTTGTTGAACATTATTTGTTGAAATGGTTTCAGCATGAAGTGGTTCGTTTACCCCTGTGTTGTTCACATTTCTCCTCTGAAGCGGGATAAATGGAAGGTGTTTATGGGTGTGTTTTTGATCCTTCTAGTTTTGAGGGATAAAGGCAGGTCAGCTGCATGAGTTGGCAGGACTGGCTTTAATTGGGCTTTTGGCTTGTTGAGAGTTATTTCGGTCTGAGGTCTTCATGTTGGCTGAGGGATCGTGCCTCTGATATGCGTGTTTCCCATGCGTGCTAGACATGCTAAAGCGATGCTTATGAATTCAGGCTGGTGTTGAAGCTCATTTGTCACGGAGTGTTTGTGAATGACGTCCTGGCGGTGGCCTCTGATTAAAGGTTCACGAGCTGTTTAACAAAATATAACACTCCGCCGTTGTGGCACATCCAGATTGTGGCCAGGATGTGTGAATGTTCTTTTCCTGTAATGCCATAATACTCTGGATATCTGGTTAGGATTGCGAAAGCCATCCAATTTTCATCCAGCTTTCAACGTAGATAGAACAAACATATACTCCACTAAAGATATACCGCTGAAATGATTAGTTATGCTGTGAATTTTATTTTAAAAAGTCAAATATTTTTAAGTGAAGATTTAACAGTTAATTTTTTTTTTGCAGTATTTACTGTTGTATTATTTCTTCCAATATCTTTATTTTTGTAGCATTTATTTACAGTATTTCTAATTTGTAAAGTGTTTACGATTTTTTTACAGTGTTTAAGATAATTTTTATTTTAAGTATTTACAATTTTTTTATTTTTACAGTATTTACAATTATTTTTTACAGTATTTTAAATATTTACGGATATTTTTTTAATTTTATACTATTTATAATAATTTTTTAGAGCATTTACCATTTTTTTACAGTATTTATGATTGCTTTTTACAGTATTTGTGATTCTTTTTTACAGTATTTACAATTATCACGTTTTGCAATTTTTTACAGTATTTACAATTATTTAGTCTTCATTTTTAACAGTATTAATTTTTTTTACAGTATTTATGATTTTTTTCAGTATTTATGATTATTTAAAGTCTTAATTTTTTACAGTAATTTTTTACAGTATTTACAATTATCTAGTCTTCATTTTTACAGTATTTTTACGGTATTTACGATTATCTAAAGACTTGATTTTTTTTACAGCGTTTATTTTTTTACAATATTTACAATTATCTAGTCTTCATTTTTTTACAGTATTTTTACGGTATTTACGATTATCTAAAGTCTTGATTTGTTTTACAGTGTTTATTTTTTACAATATTTACAATTATCTAAAGTTTTGATTTTTATAGTATTTATTTTTTTACAGTATTTACGATTATCTAAAGTCTTAATTTTTACAGTTTTTTACGATTATCTGAGGTCTTAATTTTTAGTGTTGTTATTTTTTACTTTATTTACGATTTTCTAAAGTCCTCATTTTTATAGTTTATTTTTTTACAGTTTTTTTTACGATTATCTGAAGTCTTAATTTTTTACAGTATTTATTTTTACTGTATTCAAGATTATCTAAAGTCTTAATTTTTTACAGTATTTTTACAGTAATTTTTACTGTATTTGATCATCTAAAGTCCTCATTTTTTTATAGTATTTATTTTTTACTGTATTTACGATTATGTAAAGTCTTAACTTTTTCACAGTATTTATTTTTTACTGCGTTTACGATTATCTAAAGTCTTGATTTTAATAATATTATTTTTTCAGTACTTTTTTTTTTTTACAGTGTTTGCGATTTATATTAATTATTATTATTATTATTATTATTATTATTATTATTATTATTATTATATTAGCCCAATTCTTTTCCTAATCGAAAACACAAAACAAACCATTTATTAGTATTGACAAATCATAGTTAGCCTGCAGTTATATAGTATGCAGGGGATGTCTGCATAATGACCGTAACATAAGCCCATCTATATGTTGTCACATTTTATGTACATCCATGAACCTAAATGGAAAATGGTCACAAATTTTGAAGAAGATGGAGCCGGCACATAGACAGTGCTCGTCCAGCGGGAATGCAGTGTAATGCAGCGCAGGCCTCATTATGCAGGGTGTGTATGGGAACAGCAGTAAACATGACATTTCCTCCAGTGAGCGGCCTGTCCTAATCACAGCCCTGCTGCACAATACGCAGTAAAGAAGCCGCCACCGTCGCCACCGCACAGGGACACAGGGCAGAGAGGACATTAACCCTGCACATTCCCATTCTCTACTTCTGGCCTGCATTTTCATCTTTGTGTGTTTCAGTTTGAACTGCAGCAGATCGTCTTAATCATGTCTACATGCCTCAATGCATTGACTTGCTGCCCTGTGATTGGCTGATTAGAAGTTTGCGTTAACGAGTAGTTGGACAAGTGTACCTAATAAAGTGGCCGGTGAGTGTATAGTTAAAAATATATAAATAAATCTATGTACATGTTTCGTCCGCCCTGTTATAAGTTAAACATTTGTAGTCAAGTACAGTAACAGAAAAGCGGTATGTGATTTAGCGTCTCTCCGCACAACATCCCCTGATCTTTCTGCAGCATAATAACATTCACGGATGTTTCAGAAAGCACTGATGTTGGTCTTTTCAAACCCACTGCTAATATAAACCTTTTCATCATCATTACGATCCATGTGCGGTCAGAGAGCTCTGTTACGGCGAGGCTTTGACATGAAGGCTTCAGACGCTGAGTGTAATTTTTGCTCCCAGGAAACCATGTAATTATTTCGGCCTATTGTATGGCTATTGTGCAGCTGCCTATATTTGAGACTGTATTGTTGTCGCCGTGGTCATTTTACATTATGGTTCAGAGCCCATTTAGGAGACTATGATGATGAAAGGGACTAAAGCAGTAGTTCTTTGCTGTTTTTTGGCAGAAAAGTCTTGGAGATCCAGACGCAATGCAAGTAGGGATGCTAAGAGTAGGACTTTTGCAGCAAATATTGATTACCAGTGTATGTTAGTGATGTGTTAGACGTTCTTGGCAATCACTGTTTACAGTTTTTTCCCCTAATACCACAGGTGTTTTGTTATTTATTGCAATATTGTACATTAGATCTAAGCTAGATTTTGATAGCAGATGACGCTCTAGGCTTGTTGTTAACAGTAGATGGCGCTCTAGGTTAGTTTTTAACAGTAGACTGTGCTCTTGGCTGATTTTTAACAGAAGACGGCACTCTAGGCTGGTTGTTAGCAGCAGATGATGCTCTAGGCCAGTTTTCAACAGCCGATGGCGCTTTAGACTGGTAGTTAACAGTAGATGGAGCTCCGGACTCGTTTTTTTTTTTTTTTTTTTTTTTTTACAGTAGACGGCACTCTTGGCCTGTTGTTAACAGTTAATGGCGCCTGGCTGGTTGTTAACAGAAGACTGCGCTCTAGGTCAGTTTTTACCAGTTGATGGTGCTCTAAGTTAGTATTTAACAGCAGATGGCACTCTAGGCCAGTTTTAACAGCAGATGGTGCTCTAGGCTAGTGTTTAACAGCAGATGGCGCTCTAGGCTAGTGTTTAACAGCAGATGGCGCTCTAGGCTTGTGTTTAACAGCAGATGGCGCTCTAGGCTTGTGTTTAACAGCAGATGGCGCTCTAGGCTTGTGTTTAACAGCAGATGGCACTCTAGGCTAGTGTTTAACAGCAGACGGTGCTCTAGGCTAGTGTTTAACAGCAGACGGCGCTCTAGGCTAGTGTTTGACAGCAGACGGCGCTCTAGGCTAGTGTTTAACAGCAGACGGCGCTCTAGGCTTGTGTTTAACAGCAGACGGCGCTCTAGGCTAGTGTTTAACAGCAGACGGCGCTCTAGGCTAGTGTTTAACAGCAGATGGCGCTCTAGGCTAGTGTTTAACAGCAGACGGTGCTCTAGGCTAGTGTTTAAGAGCAGATGGCGCTCTAGGCTAGTGTTTAACAGCAGACGGCACTCTAGGCTAGTGTTTGACAGCAGACGGTGCTCTAGGCTAGTGTTTAACAGCAGACGGTGCTCTAGGCTAGTGTTTAACAGCAGACGGCGCTCTAGGCTAGTGTTTAACAGCAGACGGCACTCTAGGCTAGTGTTTAACAGCAGACGGCACTCTAGGCTAGTGTTTAACAGCAGATGGCGCTCTAGGCTAGTGTTTAACAGCAGATGGCGCTCTAGGCTAGTGTTTAACAGCAGACGGCGCTCTAGGCCAGCTTTTACAGCAGTCGGGGCTCTAGGCTTGTTAGTAACAGTATGTGGCAATCAAGGCTAGTGTTTGACAGCAGACGGTGCTCTAGGCTAGTATTTAACAGCAGACGGCGCTCTAGGCTAGTGTTTAACAGCAGATGGCGCTCTAGGCTAGTGTTTAACAGCAGATGGCGCTCTAGGCTAGTGTTTAACAGCAGACGGCGCTCTAGGCTAGTGTTTAACAGCAGACGGCGCTCTAGGCTAGTGTTTGACAGCAGACGGCACTCTAGGCTAGTGTTTAACAGCAGACGGCGCTCTAGGCTAGTGTTTAACAGCAGATGGCCCTCTAGGCTAGTGTTTAACAGCAGACGGCGCTCTAGGCTAGTGTTTAACAGCAGATGGCGCTCTAGGCTAGTGTTTAACAGCAGACGGCGCTCTAGGCTAGTGTTTAACAGCAGATGGCCCTCTAGGCTAGTGTTTAACAGCAGACGGCGCTCTAGGCTAGTGTTTAACAGCAGATGGCCCTCTAGGCTAGTGTTTAACAGCAGACGGCGCTCTAGGCTAGTGTTTAACAGCAGACGGCGCTCTAGGCCAGCTTTTACAGCAGTCGGGGCTCTAGGCTTGTTAGTAACAGTATGTGGCAATCAAGGCTAGTTTTTATTTATTTTGTGTCTGCCTGTGTGTGCAAGGGTGCGGGTGTGTGTGTGTGTGTGTGTGTGTGTGTGTGTGTATCTGCTCACATGTCTGTCTGCCTGTGTGTGTGTGTGCATGCTTGCATGGGTGTGTGTGTCTGTATGTGCAAATGTCTGTTGGCCTGTGTGTGTGTGTCTGTGTGTGTGTGTCTGTCTGTGTGTTTGACGCCGTCTATGTGTCAGTGTTTGTGTGTGTGTCTGAGCGTATATGTCTGCGTGTCTGCATGTGTGTGTGTGTGTGTGTGTGTGTCTGCACACATTTTTGTCTGGCTGTGTTTGTGCGCATGTGTGTCTGTGTTTGTGCATGCATGCATGTGTGTGCATTTGTGTGTGTGTGTATATGCCTGCATGTGTGTCCACTTGTGTATGTGTGCACACATGCGTCTGCGCGCACATGTGCGTATGTGCATGTGTCTGTGTGTGTGTTCGCACATGTGTGTGTGTGCGCACATGTATGCCTGGCTGTGTGTGCGCGTGTGTGCGTGCGTGTGTGCGTGCGTGTGTGCGTGCGTGTGTGCGTGCGTGTGTGCGTGCGTGTGTGCGTGCGTGTGTGCGTGCGTGTGTGCGCGTGTGTGTGTGTGTGTGTGTGTGTGTGTGTGTGTGTGAGTGTGTGTGATAGACCATACGAGCGTCCAGTAAAGCCTGCCCTGTTCTCTGTATTGTGAGTGCTGTCTAGGGTCAGTCAGTGTTTGTAATGAGAGCTCGGAGCGGCTGCAGTCGAGAGGTCAGCAGTAAATAAGCGGTTGGTTGACAGCACTGACCACTGGCTCAGTCCCTTTTAGAAGAACCGCGTCCCGAATCCGAGAGGCAATGAAAAACACTCATCCGTCCAGGATACATGCATGCGCACAATAAAATCGTCATCCGTGCCGCAGGTCGTAGTTAATGTCAACACATTAGCTTCTCATTAAGTTGTCTGTTCAGTTCATGAAGACAGAGACATGTGTTTTAAAATGCCACTGGAACCTCATAAAGACATAATAGGATGACTTCATTCTGGAGCCGTGTTTGCGCTCATAGTTTTTCTTCCCTGAGCTGTTTTTCCTGCAAAACTGAAGGCTGTTTTGATGGACAGTTGTGTAAAAGAGAGAATAGAATTGAGTTTAACTGGGAAAGTGAAGGGTGTTTTGTGCTTCACACACACTCTAATGTGCAAAGAGTCTAAGGCAAAAGATTCTTTACATTTTAATGTTTTGTTCAGCAGGGATGCATTTAATTGATCAAACTTGAATGTGAAGTAATGCATGTATAATATTTAAAAAAATATCCCTATTTGAAATGGAGTTGAAGGTAAAGTTTTTAACCCTCGTGAAATTTGTTATCGAATATTTTTCAAATTGTTTTAACTGAGCAAAGAATTTTTTAAAGCATTTTCGATAATATCTTTTGTTCTGTAAAGTCTTATTTCTGTTAGTTTGGTTTTAATGAAAGCAGTTTTTTGTTTAAATATATTTAAAAAAAATAAATAATTATAAAAAGGTCAATATTATTAGCCTCCTATATATATATATATATATATATATATATATATATATATATATATATATATATATATATATGTAAATATATATGTAAATATATATATATATATATATATATATATATATATATATGTAAATATATATATATATATTTACACACATATATATATATATATATATATATATATATATATATATATATATATATATATATATATATATATATACTGTCTGACAAAAGTCTTGTTGCCTATCCAAGTTTTAGGAACAACAAATAATAACTTGACTTCTAGTTGATCATTTGGTATCAAAAGTGGCTTATGTGAAAGGCAAAGGCCTCTAGATTACGGGTTAGGGTTAGGGTTATTTTACCAAATTTAATATAATCATGCCTTGATTTTTTAATTATGTAATCAGGACAGTAAGGTCTGACTATAAGTGACAAGACAAAAGGACTGCATCCATACATCTCTGCAATGACTCAAATCACTGATTAATAAAGTCATCTGGTATGGCAAAGAAAGCGTTCTTGCAGGACTCCCAGAGTTCATCAAGATTCTTTAGATTCATCTTCAATGCCTCCTCCTTCATCTTACCCCAGACGTGTTCTATAATGTTCATGTTTGGTGACTGGGCTGGCCAATCTTGCTGCACCTTGACCTTTTTTGCTTTCAGGAGCTTTGATATGGAGGCTGAAGTGTGAGAAGGAGCGCTATCCTGCTGGAGAATTTGCCCTCTTCTGTGGATTGTTTTGTAATTACATTAGCACAAACGTCTTGATACCTCAGGCTGTTGATGTTGCCATCCACTCTGCAGATCTCTCGCACACCCCCATACTGAATGTAACCCCAAACCATGATTTTTCCTTCACCAAACTTGACTGATTTCTGTGAGAATCTTGGGTCCATGCTGGTTCCAGTCTTCTGCAGTATTTGTGATGATTGGGATGCAGTTCAACAGATGATTCATGGGAAAAATCTATCTTTTACAAATGATCAACTAGAAGTCAAGATATTATTTGTTGCTCTTACAACTGGGATCAACGACAAGACTTTTTTATTTATATATTTTTTATTTATTTATTTATTTATTTATTTATTTATTTATTTATTTATTTATTTATTTATTTATTTTTTATTTATTTATTTTAACTGGCTAGTAAGTTTGCCTTCAACTGTGCTGTATGCTGTTCTTTAGAAAATCTAAATAATACATACATTTATTGATCATAAAATCTGCACATTACAGTATTCTGAAGGGTCATGTGACTCTAAATACTGAAGTAATTTGAGAAAATTCAGCGTTGAATCACAAGATTAAATTAAAGTCGGTCACTATAGAAATGATATAGAATATTGAACTTTATTGTTACATTTTTAAAAAAAGTTTAGTTAGCAATTTACACCATCTACTACTGGCTTATTATACCGGTTTATTATTAAGATATTTACTGTTTATTATCATTTCTAAATCATGATTTTATTTTACATTCCTTATCCTACCCAAACCCAACCTTTCTGACTAAAAAAGCAGCTAATTTAGTAGTTTATTGTGTCTTAGTATTTTTAATAGCACAAATTGTACATTAAAATAGTGTGACCATTTTTTTGATAAATTAATAAATAAAAGAAGCTTTTCCACTAATAAGCTCCTTTTTTAAAATTCTCTCTGTAATATATAAGTGTTTTTGTAGCTGTAGTAGTCTGTCAGCTCTTAAACATCTGCAATGTTTCTGTGAAGTATTTGCAAGCTTACGCCACACTTAAAACGTTTTCATTTGTATTCCCTCAAGTCCACTTATTCTGCCATCTGACTCGATGCACCCAATTGTGATTGGCCAACAATATTACATAGGAAAAACACCTCAGCCATGACGCTGTCTCACCATTCTAGCATTCAGCCTCCATCCATTAATGGTGTGATTTGTCATTTAGTTATTTCAGCTCGTCACTGTGGTATTTCTGGAGAACAACCAGGCCATTTCTCCAGCCGTCATGGAAGTGACATTTAGTCCCGTCATACAGTAATAACAATCCAGTGTGTTTGTTTCGGAACTATCTGTGGTATGTGCTCTGCCTCAGTAGAGGATTTTCCTGACACTCAGTTTACTCTATTGGCTAATGACACTTTTAGACCCACAATTACACTATGCTGGATATATTTGACTGCCTGAGCCTTCATTATCGATTCATACCTTTTTCCTACTAGCATCAAATATGATTCTTTACATGATCAGCATCAATATGATTCATTACATGATCAGCATCAAATATGATTCTTTACATGATCAGCATCAAATATGATTCTTTACATGACCAGCATCAAATATGATTCTTTATATGATCAGCATCAAATATGATTCTTTACATGATCAGCATCAAATATGATTCTTTACATGATCAGCATCAAATATGATTCTTTATATGATCAGCATCAAATATGATTCTTTACATGATCAGCATCAAATATGATTCTTTATATGATCAGCATCAAATATGATTCTTTATATTAGCAGCATCAAATATGATTCATTATATGATCAACATCAAATATGATTCTTTACATGATCAGCATCAAATATGATTCTTTACATGATCAGCATCAAATATGATTCTTTAAATTAGCAGCATCAAATATGATTCTTTATATGATCAGCATCAAATATGATTCTTTATATGATCAGCATCAAATGTTATTCTTTATATCAGCATCATCAAATATGATTCTTTATATGATCAACATCAAATATGATTCTTTATATGATCAGCATCAAATATGATTCTTTATATTAGCAGCATCAAATATGATTCTTTATATGATCAGCATCAGATATGATTCTTTATATGATCAGCATCAAATATGATTCTTTATATGATCAGCATCAAATATGATTCTTTATATTAGCAGCATCAAATATGATTCTTTATATGATCAGCATCAAATATGATTCTTTATATTAGCAGCATCAAATATGATTCTTTATATGATCAGCATCAGATATGATTCTTTATATGATCAGCATCAAATATGATTCTTTATATGATCAGCATCAAATATGATTCTTTATATGATCAGCATCAAATATGATTCTTTATATGATCAGCATCAAATATGATTCTTTATATTAGCAGCATCAAATATGATTCTTTATATTAGCAGCATCAAATATGATTCTTTATATGATCAGCATCAAATATGATTCTTTATATGATCAGCATCAGATATGATTCTTTATGATCAGCATCAGATATGATTCTTTATATGATCAGCATCAGATATGATTCTTTACATGATCAGCATCAGATATGATTCTATATATTTGAAGCATCAAACATTAATGTTTTTGGTGCAAATATTAATACAAAGGTAGTTTTAAAAAAGATTGCATGGTCAGTATTGCTGCAGAGGATTGTAAAGTAGACCAAACATGAATTCTCCTCTTCTGCATCCACATTTCTTTCAGCTCAAATATTATCATAAAGCAACAATTTGAGGAATCTTGCTGAGCAAAATCATCAAACTGTCAACATATTTATACCTCAATATCTTAGTAACATCTGCTGTAATGCCACAAACGTTTGAAGGAAAATCTTATCACTCCCTTGAGTGCCGAGGTTTGTTACGACCACAGTAAAATAAGTCAAACACACTCAGTGACCAGCACACCTGCAGAATGTTGGCTAAGCGTTTGTTTTGCATTTCCACCAAGTGTGCTCCTGGTTGAAAGATGTCTGAATCTACAGGGTGGCTGAAAAGTGGCTATTACAGCTTTTAGATCTTTTATCTCTTTTTCATGCCTTAAGAATATTAGTCAGCGATTAGTCAACCAAATAGTCAGCGAGGACTATTTGGGACATTCGACCACATAAACATGGCAGAGTCTGTTCCTTAGCTGGTCGTGTAGCTGCACAAGCCCTCGAGCGTGAACTGGGAAATACTTTTGAAAACCAATCACATCCTAGCTCAGTAAAGTTGGTTTTGGGTTTGAAATTCGACAAACGTTCGCTCACGCAGTCTGCGAGTTACATCGACAGAACCAAAATGTATGTCTGTACATCAATGTTTACCATCCAACCTGATGGAATTTGAGAGGATCTGCAAGGAGAAATGACAGAGGATCCCCAAATCCATGTGTGAAAAACTGGTTGCATCTTTTCCAAAAAGACTCTCAGCTGTATTACATCAAAAGGAAGTCTCCTAAATACTGTGCAAAGGGTGTGAATACTTAGGACCACGTGATATTTCAGTTTTTCTTTTTACTAAATCAGCAAAAATGTCAACAATTTTGTGGTTTTCTGTCAATATGGGGTGCTGTGTGGAAATTGAGTAAGAGAAATGAACTTAAATAATTTTGGCAAATGGCTGCAACATAACAAAGAGTGAAAGATTTAAAGTATAAATACACACATGCACGCATTTTTTTGAAAATTTATTTCTTAGATATAAAATATTTTAATTATTCAACTTTTCTCACATTAGCCGCATTTCCACTGTCGGGCCAGTGCGAGCCAGGGCTTTTATCGGGCCGGGCCAATCACCTGGGAGGTTGAGCAGTGAGGCCAAAATCATGTCCCATTTCCACTTTCGGGCTTGTAGTTCACAGCGCATCACGCAAACCCCACCCTCAGAAAGTCCCCTGAACGTCCCCGCTTTGGCTCGATTAGGCCCCGGAAGTGACAGTGGAAACGCGACTGGCCTTGGCTCGCTCGCTTTAGGCGTTATAGTGGAAACGCGGCTATTGTCAGAGTTTATCCACTATTAAAAAATAGAAAATGATTTGGTGAATATCGGTGCATGCATTGTCTGTAAATACAACCTCAGCATAAGTGATGTGTTTTGCTTAAGGACACACAGTGGTTGTTGCAACACTTTTTTTTTTTTTAGGGTTTGAACCTGCGACCTTTGGTTTAGTGAAACCACAGCGCCTCAAGGAAATCAGCAGGTCCAGTCACTTATATTGGCCTCTGGTCATGTATAATCCTCTTCTGGGTGTAATTCTGCTCAGTTTGTGAACCCACAAAGTGTTTTGAATGCAGTTGTTGCAGCTTCAGAGGAAGAAATAGTCAGCGTGTTCCCCGAAGTTCAGAGAGTTCATGGCATCTCGGTGAAAACACCAACATCAAACAATATTCATAATCAGCAGCAAATGCTGTGTTCATTCTGCGCTAATTATCAGATGCTCATGGCCACGTGTTCAGATAGATGCTGATTGTTTGACATATGGCTCGCAGTATTTCCACATTCCTCAGACAGGACGCTTCTGTGTTCAAATTGAACTTATTTGAAGATATAGGAATTGGAAATGACAAACTTTACTTTCATTGAGCAAACCGAAAAGTATAAATTTAATATAGTCAAGTTTCTGTCAATGGCATTTTTACATCATTTAATCAGGAATTATGTACATTTAAAGGCATAGTTCACCCAAAATGAACTCATCCTCCACTTGTTCCAGACTTGTTTGAGTTTCACACAATTCTGACATTGACTTCCATTGTGTTTTCAATAGTGTTTCTACTATTAATGTCTTTTTTTGGGTTCAACAGAAGACAGAAACTCATAAACGTTTGGAACCACTTAAACAACCGTGATCCGTTACACCCCACCTAATGGCAATCATGTTTATGACTGATTTTTGACAAGTTATGTTGTCTTGATAATGTCAAGGTGCATGACAAAGATGAATCCCGGTTGTGATGCATTTGTTTATGTCTAGCATGGCAAACTGTTATCTTTGCATTAAAAAGGACATAACTGAGCAAATGACACTTGATAACAGTTGTCATAAGCATGCATAAAATCACATTCATGTGTCATGTCATGATTATAAAAGGTTTGACGACAGTCTTATGAACACCCCTTCAAGTAAAGTCTAACCAAAGTGTTTAATGTGCTGCTTTTCGTTGTTAGCGTGAGAGCTTGTTTAGAGGGAGAACTAACTAACTAACTAACTATCTAACTAGTTTTGAGTTCAGGAGGTTCATCTTTGAAGGATATTCTCTTGCGCTGGATCATGTGTGGTTTGTTTGTTCGTTCCAGTTCATCAAAAATCAAACACAGTACACTCAGTTCTGTGTGATAACAGCAGCTAATATTTTAAGGATTACATTCAGCGCACTTTGAGGACACGTTGAATGAAGTGGCGTGGTGTTAGTATGGAATCTTTTCACATTGTTGGGTTTCTCCACAACGTCATAGTTGGTAAACTTAGAGCGCAGTTAATGGAAGAGTACAACAAATCTGTTTTTTATTTATTTTTTTGCATTCCTGTTTGCTCAAATAATAAAAGAAAAACTCGATGAGTTTCTCCAAACTCAACAAAAAAAAAAAAAAGAAAAATTGTGTGAGATTGATAACGATAGCCAAAGGAGAGAGTAACACTGATAAATAGACGATTACTTATTTAAAATGAGCTGAAACAACAATTATTGGGAAAGTGTCTAATATGTGGATTAATATTACATCTTATTTTATTTACCAATATGAATTTGTGATTTTTGGGATGAAATATTATTGGGAAATATTTATTATTTATTTAATAATATGAATCTGTCCAAATATTATTGGACAATGTGTCTAATATCTGCTATAATATTACTTTTTAATGTATTTGCTGATATGAATCTGTGATTTTTAGGATGAAATATTTTTGGAAAACGTCTAATATCTTCATAAATAACATGTTTTTATTTATTTAGTAATATGAATCTGTGATTTTAGGATGAAATATTACTGGGAAATGTCTAATATCTGCTTAAATATTACTTTTTAATGTATTTGCTAATATGAATCTGTGATTTTTAGGATTAAATTTTATTGGAATATGTGTAATATCTGCATAAATAATATGTTTTTATTTATATAGTAATATGAATCTGTGATTTTTAAGATTAAATATTATTGGGAAAGGTTTAATATCTGCATAACTAATATAATTTTTTATTTAGTAATATGAATCTGTCATTTTTAGGACGAAATATTATTGGAAAATGTCTAATATCTGTTTAAATATTACATTTAATTTATTTGCTAATATGAATCTGTGATTTCAGGATAAATTTTTATTGAGCTGTTCAGATGTAGTGATGTGAAAAGCATGATGGTCTGTGTGTGATCAGAACAGATTCTCAGTTGTGTTTGTGCTCATGTTTTATCTCCTGCAGTCGGTGATGAAGACGGGTCGTCTGCTCATCAGTCACGAGGCTCCAGTGACCGGAGGTTTCGCAGCGGAGATCAGCTCTGCGGTTCAGGTAAGAATCACATGACAAATCAAGGCAAATCACGCTGGTGTCTGGATCCACAAGTATCGCTGTAACAGCCAAAAGGGAGAGGAAAAGTTACCTTAAAAACATGCCAGCAGTTCAAAAGTCCAAAGTAAGAGAGAGAGAGAAAGAGAGAGAAAGAGAGAGAGGGAGAGAGAGAGAGAGAGAGAGAGAGAGAGAGAGAGAGAGAGAGAGAGTGTGCTTCATTTTCTCCCTAGCAGTGAAATCGCTGCTCCTAGGTTCTGCTGTACACTCAGTGTCAGACTGTCCAGCAAACTCACAAGTAGTGAATTGTGCACAGTTGGCTGTTTTTAAGTAGTTGGAGCGTTTTAATTACTCACCCTCGCCTCATATGTAATAACCCGTTCATGATCTATTACTGAACCGATTCCAAATTGTCCAGCATTGAGGTGCATTGAAGAAACAATTAATTTTGACAGCCCTAGAGTCAATGGGTGCCGGCAACCTGCATTCATCAAAATATCTTCATTTGTATTCAACTGAAGAAAGAAACTTATAAAGGTTTTAAACCACATTAAACGATGATGGGAGAATCAGTTATGCACTCATTTTCATTTTTGGGTGAACCATCCCTTTAACAAATCTATTGAAGATATTTAAAGGATCACTTCTGTTTTTTATCCTTGTAGAAAACAATTTATACTTGTGGTATAGGTATAGTTTTTTTTAATCTAGATTAATCTCACTTTAATCTTGGAATTAATCTAGATTTAAATGGCTCGTTTGAATTTTGCAGAAAGCATTCAGAATATGTGTGCTACCCAACTAATAACTAAAAGTAAGTCTTGAGAATGGGTTTCTCAAGCCAGGTGGCGCATTACACAAGGGGCTCATCTCCTGTTTCTAAAATGCATCACAAACTGCTTGAGAAACTGTTCTACTGATCATTGATGATAAAAACAAATGATGTTCAATAAGATGTTCTTGTGTTTACTAACTGTTTATTCAGTTAAACATGAATGTTGAACTGTAGGCCTACATAAGCTCCAAACAGCTATTTATGATGATCTAAATCCAACTAAAGTCATAACTGAACTAAACAGAAATGGGATGAAGACATGTGGAGTATGCAGATATCAGTGGCATTATTGAAGTAAACACTGCAATCAAACTATTACCGACATGTAGGATTTTCCGCCATATTTTCCGACAAGGTCTATACACGCGGCTGTCAGTAAAGGATCACACACAAACACACACACGCACACACATCGCGAAATGCAGAAATTTTTTTTCTTTCCATTTGGCGTGCGTTGATAAATTCCAGAACACTCTCACTAGCCCTTAGTCCTTATTTGCGTCTAATAACCCCTGATTGTCACGAGTGCATAAATGAAATGTCCACGAGTTAAAGAGAAACTGCACCCAAAATTACTGGAAACTCTTACATAAAAGCACTTCACGTAAACACCATATTTATATTATTGTCTATTAAGGCAAATAACTAGATTACAGATGTCCATGCAAGTGTAGTCAGTAGTGTCTTCGAAGTAAGTGAAAGATCCAGAATGCATCCTGCTGATTTGGTTCAGAACTGCACTTTTTGTCAGACGGCTCACCGCTCAGGTATACATCTGCGCTAAAATATCAAGGTGAAAGTCCACATAGCTTGCGTAGAATAGACCTAGCTCTCAACCTAACTTTGAGAATAGATTAAAGGCAATATTTGTTTTTAGGGTCTCGCGTCAATAACATCAATAACAGCCCACCACTAATTTGTGGAAACTTTCACATCCGTGTATTTGTTAGATTTCTTCATAAAGAAAGTTTGAAAGAAACAGCATTTATTAGAAATATAAATCTTATGTGTGATTGTGGATGACATTATTGTTACTATTAAAGGTGCAGTATGCAAGTTTGACACCCAGTGGTTGAAATAGGTATTGCACTCCTGGATCAAAACAAACCCAAGTACAGGTTGCCAGATTGACGGTCAACAGGAGCGAGTCTGACAATCGAGACTAAAGGCTGATTTAATTTGTGTTCTATGTAAAAGCAACGGCACGTGATAGAAGGAATATTCTCCATATTAAAATGAGTTTTTGTTCTAACGCACTTTTCGAATTGATATGTTAGAAATGACGTCTGTTTCCTGCAGCTGAACAACAGAACACTGACAATGATCACCTCTTGTGCTTTATTCAGTGTTAAATGCTAATAATGTGAGTTTGAATGTCATTTTACATGACATTTATTGCAATATACTGAAAGCAGCAGCAGACAGTTCACCTCAGATCTGGACAATAAAATAAACCATCTAAAATTGAACTTCAGAACTGTGACTCCAACACATATCAGTGATTCAGCATCTACTTTAATAATGTTAAAGAGGTTTAATATGCATTAATTAGAAACCTTACCCTTTTGTTGGAGTGCAGTGAGTGCACTATTCTGTGCTACTGAATGGCTGTATTTATTGTGGTGTTTCGTCTGGTGCAAACGGCCCAATTGTTCATCACTGCGTATCTCGTCATTTAGACTGTTGTTAGGACATGCGGTTACAATGAAGCCTGCTCACCTAATGTTAACGTTCATAATATTTATATTATTTGCTAATTAATAACCTCATGTGGAACTCTGAATCTGCATCTCATTTCGGATGAGTCTGCTACTGTCCACCGGATATCCAATCTTGGTCACGGATGCACACTTTGTGAGCCTTCCTGACTGAATGAATGAAATATGCGGTTTTCGGCCACCCGGGGTGCTGAAATATAATTGGTTAAACTCACATTGGGTGGGTTAAAAGGGACCAACACAAAGACTGATGTTCTTGCATGTAACACTCAGTTTCAAAGCAGAATATCTGACTTCAGCATTGTTTTCAGATAAGCAAAAATGTTCACTTAGTATCTTTCTTAATTATCTGCAAACATTTTCTGGTATTTGTATACTAAAGAAGAGTCAAAAACTCACATGCAGCACCTTTAATACTGAATTAAAGTCTTCTTGTCTTTAAACGAGCAGTACCGGACATGCTGACCTCAAGCTTTTAAAGCGTAGTGTTTGCACAGTTTGTCTCAGGCCTGGTGCAGATGGTGGAAATTTTATCCAGAGCTTCATCCATGCATAGATGCAGAGCAGGGCTTTAAACATCAATCACCTTTTCATTGACGTCAGGATTATCGGAGCACCTGTGTGCCGCCGCGCCGGCAGGATTCAGCCGGATGCTCACAGATAATTGCATTCAACAGAAAAGTTGCTAAAAAAAAGCTTTCAGTGGTCAAGCTACTGACGTCTGTAGTAACTAATGATACACACACACACACACACACGCGAGTGCCATTACTGCACTGCTGAATGACTACATGTAGTGTTATTGGCTGGGATGCACAATTAAAGAAACCAAAAAGCCACTCCGGCTACATTCTTACATCCTTGTTTTTATTTACAATCTCATCACTGCTGATATGCGGCACTCATTTTCACGTGTTGTTATTCTGACCTGAAGTGACGAGCGAGTGCATGTTTTTTTTTCACTATTTACAATAAGATTTGCGCTTGCGCTCTCCTGGCGTCTCTCGTAACTAGGTGACCATCAAGCGTTTTCTCAGAAAATGACAAACAAACAAACCATTGCTGCAGCTCTGATGCAAATTGATGGAGAAGAGTAAAAAGCACTGCAGTGTTTGTGTGCACCGTGTTTGTCTGAGGTAATTAGTCCGCCGTTATTACTGAAATGTGTATATTCAATACAAAGTGTGAAGCAGATTGGTTACTTCTACTTGCATAAATCACACTGCGCTCGCAGCATTTAGAAAAGTTCAGGGTTCTTATGTATCAACGCTGCGTAGGCACAAAAACTTTGCGTACGCCAGGTTTCACGCTCAGGTTTGGATTTACTAACCGTACGTTCACACCGGAAGCAGCGAGAGCGTCCAAGGTTGCTCTGGCCGCCCTGGTGACAACGGTGTCTGCCTTCAGCTCCGGTGGCGAGAGCGTCAAAACTCGCTACATTGATCTTGTACTTAAAGGAGCCGTTGCAGCATATTAGTTACATTCCTGCATAAAACAAGTTTTTAGCGTAAAAATGTTGCGCGCTTCTTATCAAATTCATACAACAATGGAAGATCAAGTTGCGTGTGATGTGGCTTTGCTCTATTTATCCAATATGTGTCCATATGTCTGAAATATCCTGAAGCAGCAGTACTGTTTTGTACTGTCACATCGCGTGAGATTCCCGCTTTTTAAAGATAAATTTATATAACATTAATGCACATCAGTAACTCGCCAGTAACTTATTTAATGCATGTTCCTGTAGGAAAACATTGTAAATAATTGGAAATCCGGCGACCTCAATAATCAAACCCTTGGGAACAACTGTGGTCGGAACCAAAGTTCACAGGTCTGTGTTCCCTGAACTGCTATCAAGCGGTGGACGTCTTCATTCTGATTGCTTGCCACCGAACCGCTACATAGCTCATTACCATAAAGTTAACTTTATTTCAACTCTCCTCGACGCTCACGCCGGCGAAGACGCGCCGCGCTGCTCCTCGCCGCTTATCGTCGCCTAACGCCGCCGGCTCTCATTGAAAATGAATGACTTCCGGCTATTTTGACGCTCTCGCCGCTTTCGGTGTGAACGTACGGTAACAGTGAAATGAACGTGGGAATGTGCGCAGGTCCACGCCAGCTTCATGCCTAGCGTATGCACTTTTCTTGTGTGTGTCTGTTTTATTTCCATTGGCGACTCCTAGAGGCAGTTGTGTTAAATTGCACACTACAAAGTGTCTTTAAACCATGCATTGGCAGCTGTATGAGACGGGTTCATCCGCATGTCTAAGGCTTCCATACCATACAGTTGACCAGCCAAACATTAAAGCACAATTTAGAGGGGTCACCGTTTTTCCCAATGTAATCGGAGCGATTTACTGCACACACATTGCTATAAAGACACCATCTGAAGGTGAATTTTCATAAGTGAATTAGAAACATTTCCATTCAATAAATGTGCAAATAAAATATGATGCACAGACATATTAATGATTCCTACTTGTTATCCTTGTGATGAAGAGTAGCCAAAATATGATATGTAGCGGGGAAAAAAAGAAGAAAGAGTTCATCAGACGCTGGATTTGAACCGAGTTTATGCTCAAACGTGTCAAAAAAAATTCGGCGTACGCAGTGATTCATACATATAAATTTTTTTCTGCGTACGCAATGTTTTAGTATGATTTCCACGCAAGTCTACGTACATGAGGCCCCAGATTTTTTCAACTAGGTGCAGCTGGTAAATGCACATGTTTGTGTGCACCGCTTGCACAACATGTGCACGTCTGCTCCATCGTGCGCATCGTGTGCCTCTAAGCTTATTGGCACTGCTTTCAAGTTGCGCTCTCAGCAGCCACAATTTTAATAAAACTACTGCGCTTCGCACCGAATCAGTCAATAAGTATCGATACTGATTTAATGGCAGTAGTGATTTTATTAACAGGACTGTGAGTGAGTTTGGGTGATTTCTGCAGAATATTCTGTCGGTTATTCTATAGTTTGTGTGCCAGAACTAAATGATTGGCATATTCACTCAATATCCCTGATGTCTGCTCATAAACAGCCTGAGTGATGTTGAATTTGGATTTCATGCGGCATGATGTGGGAAACATGATAAATTTGGTTGGCACTGAAGCGTATGTTTTGTTCCTGGTTTCTTTGAGCTTAAATCTGTAAATGGTTTCGGGCTCCTCGAACACACACACACACACACACACACACACACACACAGTTTGCAATTGTCTTTTTTGGCTCTCACGGTCAGCGATATTGGCATTTCTGTGTCACGCTAGTCTTTGAATGCTCTCTAATCTGCGGCTGTTACTGCTTCCACTTAGAACACACACACACAAACGAAAAAATGTGTGTATATTTAGATGCATGTGTACGTACAGTACAAACATTTGGGGCCAGTAAGACTTTAAATGTTATTTTTGTCATTGCAGCATGTTGACTCAATGGTTAGCACTGTCGCCTTACAGCAAGAAGGTCACTGGTTCAAGTCCCGGCTGGGCCAGTTGGCATTTCTAGGTGGAGTTTGCATGTTCTCCCAGTGTTGGCGTGGGTTACCTCAGGGTGCTCCGGTTTCCCCCACAGTCCAAACACATGCGCTATAGGGGAATTGAATAAACTAAACTTGCTGTAGGGGCGAAGCAGTGGCGCAGTAGGTAGTGCTGTCACCTCAGCAAGAAGTTCGCTGGGATGCTGGTTCAAGCCTAAACCAAAGTCGTTTCTAAATAAAACGCAAGCGCGCAGAGAAAACTTCAGCAATATAAAGTGGGACCAAATGACATCAACATCACGTATCGCAATAATTTCTGTCACAATACACAAATTATTTATGGTGACATGCCAAATGGGCCACTTCTTATTAAGTCAAGCCCAAAATGATTCATACCTCTGGTGAAATTGAAGTAATCGTGCTGTTTCTCCGTCCACGTGCCATGACTTGGGAAAGGACTGCACTGCTCTGTTCTCCTGCTTTTCCAGTAAGAGCATTTAGAGGTTTGGTCTTGCTCTTGCTCCAGGTTGGCAGGTACACACATCCACTTTTAGATTTAAAAAAAAAAGAAGAAGAAAACCCAGCATTACAGTCATGTGAATATGTTAGAACAGTAACATAATGTAAAACTTTATGAAATTGAAATCTTTCCATATTGTAATTGTTCCCCATTCTGATGCTTGGTTTTAACTGCAGCAGATCGTCTGAACTGACTACATGCCTAAATGCATAGACTCGCTGCCATCTGATTGGCTGATTAGAAATTTCCATAAACGAGCAGTTGGACAGGTGTACCTAATAAAGTGGCCGGTGAGCGTATATCCAGCAATACACTAAAAACGTATTTTTTTTGTTATTATACGTGTTAAAATACTTTTTTTTAAGGTCAATGTCATGATAATACTATTATAAAAGGTTCATCAATTAATGAAAATGTGACACCATCAGAATTATAGTTGTATATTTGTTCTGTTTCTCGACCTCAGAAGATCTCAGTGATGGGGGTAAAGCAGATAAATGGACATTAATGCCAAAACCAACAAAGTTTAAAAGTGCACAGAAAGGAAACATTGTTTTTTTTTTAAATGCATTGCACGAACATGTTGGGGTGAACATATGCGAACAAGCATTTAGCTTATCTAATTTTAACTCCTGTCTATCAGCAGATGTCCTGATGTGTCCTTTTCTGGACTCTTTACAACCCGCACGCTTTCCATTCAGCCTCATCACATGCAGATAAAGCTATTTCTGAGCCACAGAAGCACTAGGTTCATAGTGCCACATCAAATCCCAAAGCGGTGATTATGTGTAGGCGAGCAGGAGGGACAGCAGGCTGCGTTTGACCAACTCCAGCGCCCAGGACCTGCAGAGACGCTCCTGACGCAAATCTGATGCACATTTCTGTCTTTACACCGTCTCTCATGTAAAGCAAGAATAAAGACTTTTAAAAAATTTTTTAAAAAACTTTTACAGATATAACAAAGTAATTTTACAGAGAAATTTAAACCAATATTATTCCTACCCCTACCCTCTAAACAAGTTGAAATTACACAGAGAAAAGAAGAAAAAATAATAATAATACTAATGATAAATAACAATAAAATAAATGAATAAAAACAAATAAGTAAATAAAATAAATTAATTAATTAAAAATAACACAGAATACACATATACTTTGATAACCCAATATTACAAAAAAAATGAATCCTCAGATATTTATACAAAGTACCTAATTATGTTTGCATTGCAATTAAAATGTATGCACTTGTGCTAAACGTTAGCACAGTTGACCCAACACAATTTATTGTACTTATAACCGTCAGTACATTTGTAAGCCTTTCGTACAGTTTCTTTTCTAGTGTACAGGTCAGGTGCAGTCGTATAAACTGAAATGACTAAATCTCTGAGGAATATCCACAAGATAAATGTAAACATCACCTGATTGGAGCTCTGACTGGGACATGATGAAAAACAGGTGCAGGTGGAGAATATAGAGCGCAAGTTTGTGATCATATCTCTGTTTCGTTATGTGATCCAAACATTCGTAGCTTGAAACGGATATAAAATATGAGCAGTTTGTGCTGCATTTCTATGGAGAGCCCCTGTAGCTGCCATTACGGCCCAATGTTTTTTTGAAAACGACTACAACTATCTAGTGATGAGTGGCAGGGAAAGAGTTAATGAAGTCTGACGCAGTGACTTCAGAAAAGGCAATCAGATGAAGAGTTCACCCAGAGTTAGCGCATGCATTTTCTGTGTTCACATTTAGACTCTTTGGACACAGACAGTACATCTCAATGGTGGCCATGATTCAGAGGTTTAGTCAAAGCTTTTAAGCCGTCTGCCCCCCTCTTAATGCACAAGTTTTGATGGTTCTGTGAAAACGAGTTTGGTGTTTTTAGTGTTTTGTCATTTGGAAATCAGGCTTCTTCAGCTTCCAGTTAGGGGTTTTCTGGCCTGATGTCTTTTCAAAAGATTAAATTGAAAGCCTCTCGCTCGGGTCACTGCTGAAGAGAATACTCAGCTTTTCCATTTGTTACTGTTAATCGCGTTGCTCTTGAATTTGGATCGAGCATGTTTTTATTTCAGCAGTGCTCCCTTTGTTTGGAGGTTTCGCAGCATTGAATATTGATGGACCTGATCGAGAGCTGTCGTGATGATGTGTTTTTGTAGGCCAACATGATTTTTCCATTGGCTTTTGGATTGTTTCTTAAGCATAGAATACATGGAAATGATTTAACCCAACTGTTATACATTTCCAAGATACGAGGCTCGCATTAACTATTCATGTTTGAGCTTTGATTGATTATATTTATGGCCCGTTTCCACTGAGTGGTACGGTACGGTTCAGTTTGGTGCGCTTTTATGGCCGTTTCCACTGTCAAAAGGCGTACCGAACCAAATCGTACCGTATCACATTTTCGGGACCCTTTCGAAAGGGTCCCAAACACAAGAAAGGGTACCAAAAGGCGAAGCTAGACGCGCAGCTAAACGCTATTGGTTTACAGAAGAGATACGTCATTCACTTACAACAAGCCAGAATGTAAACTAAGGATCCGCCATGTTTGAAATACACAGCGAGAGATTACAGCGGAATTATATATTCATATATCATCGTCCTGATGAACAGCCACACAGCCATGGAGTAGAGCAGAATCTACCTTGTGCCTCGCAGTTTTTTTACGAGCCGCGCGTCTATATCTGAAATAACATCTTCTTGAGCTGATAATAATAACATGCGCTTGATTATTGACAAGCTTTGGAAACCCGATCCCGTGAGAAGCTGACAAACGCAAGTATGACATATTCAGAAAGAAAAGGACAAACGCGGGAGTGGAGCGCGAAAAAAACCCGGAGCACGTTATTTCTTCAGCAAACGTGAACAAACGGCCTTGTTTTAATTATTATCATCACCTTTTGGACTAATATGAACTGGGAATGATGGAATTACTCTCTAACAGAGACTACATGACATGTGCTGCTGAAGATTGCCGACACAGATGAGAGGTTTTCTGACTGTAGGCTATACTTTGTGTTGTTTTGAACCTAATTAAGAACGAAATGTCTGCTGTGTGTAGTTTTTCT
The DNA here is from genome assembly GCF_052040795.2 of Danio rerio. Lineage (NCBI taxonomy): Eukaryota > Metazoa > Chordata > Actinopteri > Cypriniformes > Danionidae > Danio > Danio rerio. The sequence goes on along the minus strand of NC_141036.1, from coordinate 5,272,231 downwards.
GTAGTTGGTAAAATATCGGAGACTGTAAGGGTCAGTATGTGTTCATATATGTTCATTTATTTATTTATTTAATATAATTACAGACGTTACAGTAGGCTATTTTGCACTGTCATTGATCTGCAGTTATATTAAAATCATGTTTATAGAAAAGTTAGTAATATACATTTATACAGAAGTATTTAAGTGTGTAAAGCATCTGTTTTGTGAGAAGTGCTTTTCATATGATACGTGAACGACCTGTGCAGCTTTAATGTAGATATTTCCTCGAGCAAGAATGATGCGACTGAAACTTTCTGTCATACACCACACCCACCAAAAGGGTACCCTTTATAGTGGAAACTCAAGCCTGAAAAAGGTGACCCGTACCGACCCGAATCGTACCGTACCAGTCAGTGGAAACGAGCCATTAATGAACAACAAAGTCAAGAGTCAGAAGTCAACATCAAGACATCAACATCTTTTCTTTAAAGCAAAGCGAAGTCTATACAGTGTAAAAATGATTACTTCTCTTGAATACTTGATTCTGATTGGTCAGTCGTGACATCCCAAGCTATGTTGTTTTTAAGATAACAACTGATTTAAACTAAAACCACAGACTTATTCAGGTTCTACAAATCCTTTGGCCCGCAGGCCCTACTTTGGCCACCTCTGATCACAGCTTTTCTTCAGTGTTTATCAGGTTCTGTATAGTCTGTATGGTATGTGGATTATAATTGGATGTGTGTGTGTGTTTGTGCAGGAGGAGTGTTTCCTCAACCTGGAGGCTCCCATCAGCAGGGTTTGTGGATATGATACACCTTTCCCTCACATCTTTGAGCCTTTCTACATCCCGGATAAGTGGAAGTGCTTTGAGGCCGTCAAGAGAATGATCAACTACTGAAACACAGGTGCGCTTTATCTGTCACATACACAACATGTGAATCCTGTGCAGTGCATTTTTTATCCGATTTTTTTGGCTTAATCTCAACTGAAACATAAAGAGAGGGCGGGGCATATAGTAGCCCCTCCCCATTTTAAAAAAGCAGCCAATAGTGGTTTGTTTTATCAGTGCGAGTGCTTGATCATGCACATCAAATGAGAAGAGATATCAAATTGGGCGCGGGGCATGTCAGACAGAAGAGAGCATTTGATTGGAGCATTTGAAGTATGATGTCACAAAAATTGTTTATTAATTTAGGCTGAAGTGACAAACTAGCTTCAGATTTTCTAAATGTAAATATTGTCACTGTTTTCATGTCTCTCTCCGGTGTGTGTGTGTGTGTGTTTTCACAGGCAGCACAGATAAAGAACTGGCCTTCTTCATCTCTGATCAGACTGGTGACCTCACAGTGAACTCTTACTGTAGATGATGTCACTGGTCAGACATCATAAACATCCTTAATCATGTTTCTGAACACTATCGAGTGTGTGTGTGTCACACGTGTACTGCTCTCCTGTCTCCACTGTTACCTGAGTTTCATCATCTCCATCTAGTTTTTTTGTTATTAAACTATACTGATTTTGTCTGTGAGTTGATAAATATACTGTGTGTTCACCAGAATGTTTGTAAAATCAGTTTTAATTCAATAAAAAATCTCTGAATGAGTTTCCCTGTTTACGGCTCGATGATTTCTTCAATGAAGCAAACGCGAAAAGTGGGAATCTAGTCACTTTTTTTTCACCACAGGCTCATTCTGAAAGCGTAGCCCTATATACATTTCTGGAGATCACGAATTATATACCCAGAGGTACGTATGGCTGCATTTCGTATTTAAAAACGCTACGTATGACGCCATTCCTTTTCATGCTTACCAGCTGACCGCTTACCTCTGTGTGAACGGCTTTTGTGCTGTTTTTCCAGTTGTCCAGTTACGTTGGCGGACGTGTGATGTGGAGCGGAGTTGACCTTGGTGACTGGGTTCGAATCTTGTGAAGAAACATTCCAGAAAGCGGGTAGGACACAAAATAAAATAAGTAAATAACCAAAAAGTAAAATCTAAAAAAACACTGTCGGTTGGCTTTAGGGAAGTGGGTGGGCGGGTCAGTCTTTGCTTTTGAAAACACTATTGGTTGGGTTTTGGGAAAGGGGTGGGTGAGTCAGGCAACAGCAGCCTCTGGTGTATTTACGGGAGAACAGTGGGTGCGAATGGCACTCGCGAGAGAAATTTGAGATCTGAAAATTGTACAGAGCGGCCTCTGGTGGATTTGCGAAAACAAAAACTGCAAAAAAACAAAAAAAAAAAACTAGCTCCCGTGACGTAATTGGCCCATTCATATAAACCTAACACGCATTCAGCACGTAAATTCATTAGTTACTCCCAAAATGCATGCAAGTAATTGACTGGTGAACAAAGGGAAGAATAGATTTAACTTTAGTTACTTTCACTGAGCATCTGATATGAATTAAACACACCGGCAAATTATTTTTGAATGGATTGTTAGACTTCCATAGACTTTTTGTATGTTTTACAAAGTCTATATGTATTGTTTTACTAGTACTTGCGTGTACATGTCTAAAATAAACATTAGGTGGTTAAAAACACTGCTTAATTGTGATAATATGACAAGTCTTTCTTTGGCTCAGCGAAAGAATTTTTCAGTTGCCACAATGAGTTAACGAGCTAAGCTAACTTGTCATGCTTGTCAAGCTCAATAAAGAGTAAACACTAGCACCAGGGACTTTACGTTCCTTACTTCAAAACGGAACAAAAGTAGGATTCTGTAGTGATTTACCCTGCTGTTGAACTCCTTTCCTCCTCAACCCTGTCTTAGAGACGCTGAAGTCTGTATCAGTGCACGAGAGACCGTGTTCACTCCGCACTGAACTTTTAAAAAAATAATCACATGTCTCTGCGTCGCACGACACAACAAATCAATTATGAAATTCATTGCCAATGCTTTTAGTAATCGATTTTTAGTGATTTAATTGATTCGTTGTTGCAACCTTAATTATTATTAATTATTAGATCTTATTATTAATTTCACACCCAAAAAACTGAGTTCCTAAAAATATAATATTAAATGCAATTATCATGTTTTACTTTATGTTATTTATATAGCACGTTTAAAAACAAGCATCGTTGACCAAAGTGCTTCACAATGTCAAAAAAAAGACATTCTTTTTTCAATTATAAGACAAACCTTTTGATTGCCATAATTTAATATAATCATTCAAATCGAGTCTAGAAAATTTGCTCAGATGCTCCTCAGAACAGCAGAATATTTGATGGATATTTCTGGCAATGACCCAGCTGCTCAGCAAATAAATAAAGCGGAGGAATAAATGCCTGACGTATGTTCTGTGGAAAGCATTTGGAATGGCATGAGTGAGTGGAGAAAATATTCATTTAGTGAATTATTCATAATGCGCAAATCATAAAGAAATTTAAACCATTTAATAACATACCTCAAAAAGCAAGCAGAAGATAACGAAATGAACCGCAGCGAGGACAAGGGGTTATTCAAGTCAATGGCATTTTGTCTGCATCTAATCCTCATTCTTTCCCGCTCATTTGACAGCGTCTGTAAACATCAGTCAGTCAGTCAGCACTAAATCTCGTACTTTTACAACACGACAACTGCTTAGGGTGAAAACACCTGTCAAATGCATCAATGTAAACTGCAGAGGAGCGTTTGTGTGTGTGGATTATGATTTTATGCATAAATCAGAGATATAAAGATGCTTGAATCTGATTCTCATTTGTAAAACATTATAATGAGTTACACTTGAAAGCCTGCCAAGAGTTCAATATGGTGAGAAATAAAATTCTCTGGTCTGATGAGATCAAAATAGACCTTTTAGGCCTTAATTGTAATCGGTATGTGTGGAGAAAGCCAGGCCCTGCTCATCACCTGTCCAATACAGCCCCAACAGTGAAGCACGGTGTTGGGAGCATCATGCTGTGGGGGTGTTTTTCAGCTGCATGGACACGATGGCTGGTTGCATTTTAGGGAAAGAGGAAGTAGTTGCCAAGTACAGGGATCTCCTGGACGAAAACCTCCTTCTGATAGCTCAGGAACTCCGACTGGGCCGAAGGTTTACCTTCCAACAAGACAATGACCCCTTTGTTCTTTCCAGACTTTTTTTGATCCAAAATAAAACTGTTAAATTGTGACCATGAGCATGTCTTTGCAGTTTATTAAAGGTGTTTAATCGTAATGATTTAGGGAAACTTCTTTAAAATAACATTGTTTTCTCTTGAACTTTTAGTGCAGTCACTTTATTGATGGTGTTCGATCGTAATAATCTAGAGCCGCTTTTCCACTATCGTGCTGAATCGTTCTTTAAACAGAACTGTTCCATTCCGTGCCAAACCGGGCCAGACAGCACGCATACGGTTTCATTTTCCACTGTCGTGCTGCGACAAAGCTCTTTAAAGCATTACACAAAACGCATCAGTAGTTGCCTTGGTAACGCAATGTAAACGGCTCCCTTTGTTCAATTAAAGTTAAATAAGAGCCGAAACTAGTTTTTTTTATTTTTTATTTTTTTCATAAAAGCGAAAGCAACCATGTGACTAAACACTGTTATGCCGCTCTATCAAATAGGGGTGCTAAATATAGGTACATGTGCACCCTTATTTATTTATATGTTGCGCAGCTCTGGCTAAATTTTATTTGGAGGGAAAATTACCAAAATTTAACGTGATGATTGAAAATAATTGGAGGGGAAATAAATGATATTCAAAATCTCTGAACATAACAGAAAAATAAACAATGATAAGACAACAATAATAGTGCATTTGCATTATAGTGGCAGAAATATCATTTTGGACAGGCCTTGTCAAATGTGAGCGGGCACTTTCACTAATAAAAACACAGCACATAAATTATTTCATTTTTAACAATTAATTAAATTACACTGCGTTTTTATATCAAAAGTTGATAATGATATAAAATATACTACATTTTGATGGTAAAATGAAACCAATTAAGCGATGGCTGTTATTTGTTTTACTATTCAAATATTAAATAACGAATGCAGCAAGTGAAATAAAAAACGAATATGAAACAATATATAGCAGGATTTAAAGCATATAAAGCACTATTATATTTAGCAAAATGCTGCTCTATTATCTTTTTATTTTGTTCATTTTATTTTTATTATTATAATTATTTTTGTGTTCATAATTAACTAACAAGCTGTAGGCGAATTATTGCTAGACGTTTTAGAAAATATTTGCGTAGCTATATTAAAGATCACCAAGAACAAAAAAACAAAAACACAGAAACATGTTACATGCCTCATAAATGTCATATAACTTATGTATAACTGAATCCTATAATTGCCTATAGCTGAAATGATGAAAATTGTCTGTGAAATAACAGTGTTTTTCTGTAAACATTTTAATGAAAATATCTGTAGATTTATTATTTTTTGCACTTTATTTCAACAAGGAAATTTATGATTTTGTTTGGCAGCCGAAGCTGCAAGTCATTTGACCTTTTTTTAAAGATTTTTTTTTACAGTGTAGGTTAATTAGGCAAGTTTGGGTAATTAAGTTATTGTATAACGACTGCTTGTTCTGTAGACAGTTTAACAATACATATATAGCTTAAAAGAGCTAAAAATAATGACCCTAAAATGGCTTTTTAAAAATAATTGCTTTTATTTTAGCTGAAATAAAACAAATAAGCCTTTCTCCAGAGGAAAAAATACTATAGGAAACACTGTGAAAAATTCTATGCTCTGGCAAATAATTGAAAAAGAAACAAAAACCACAGGAGTGAAAGTAAAGTTAAAGCAACTGTTGTAGATCAGGCTCTGTGCTTACGTGCTCTGTGGATTTTAATGAAGCATGAAAGGTTGTAACATAAAATATGACATGCGTGCATTTTATTTTATCTGAAAGAGACATCAGTGTTTTAAATCAAGTTAAACATTTTTACAGAGACAACGGGAAAGGGTAGAAGTGAAATACAGCGCTTGTGTTGAGAAACAGCCTGGATTAGATTGAGTTTTATGCGAGTGATGAGTGTGATTATAAATGAAGTGTGCTTTAAAGTGACACACACTTCAGGATCTGGGCTGAAAGACATAAGATGTGATGGGATTCTGAGTGGATTTTCAGGAAGAGCAGAGACATGAGCTTTATCCATCAGAAACGCACTGACTGAATGCCGAAAGTGGCAAGAGGCTGAGAAGAGGAATTCATAACATCCGCCAGAAAGCAAAGCCGTTTCAGGAGTGGATTCTGATGACAGATGACAAAGGCAAACGCACAATAAAATAAATCAGCAACACGTGTTGAAGTAAATCTTAAACTTTTGTGTTTTTATGCCTATCAAACAGAGAAAGAGTCAAGAAGAGTTCTAGAAGAACTAGAAGAGTTCAGGCGTACGAAAATGCACATCTTTTAAAAGGTGTGGCACAAAACCCCACCTCCAAACCCAACTGTTATATACTGTAAAAAAAAATAATAACAAAAACGTTAAAAAAAAATGTAATTTTCTGGCAGCAGGGGCGCCAAAAAATTACAGTAAAATAATAATAAAAAAAAACTGTCAAATTAAAAATGTAGATAATCTGTAAAAAAAAAAAAACATAATTACAAGTCATTACTGTCATTTTACAGAGTTTAACTGTAATTGTACAGTTTATTGCTGCCATTTTACTAATTATTACTGCAATTACACAGATTATTACTGTCATTTTACTCATTATTACTGTAAATATATAATTTATTAAAGAGCCCATATTATACATGAAATAAGGTCATATCTTGGTTGTAAGGGTCTCCAACAACAGTCTAATATGCATGCAAGGTCAAAAAACACTTTCATGGTCTTATAATCTGCATTTATTTTTACCTAATTATCCCAGCGACTCCTGTATGAATCGTCCTGTGATTCATTTGTTCCCAAACCCCTCCTTAGCGCGGAGCTAATCTGCGCTGATTGGACCGATGACAGTCTGTCGCGATTGGTCGACTGCCTTCAGTCAGAGAGGGAAATGGCCAATAGCTAATCAGCTATTTAAAAAGTAATCACAGTTCATACACGCTCGATAGTGTAGGCGTGGACTTTAGCTGCCACACTATGGCCAGTGGATAGTGCCACGGATAACCGAACGAAGGACACAGTCGTGTACTCGCCATACCACACACACACAAAAACACACACACACCTCCGGATGACAACGCTCCCGCTTCAGCCCGCACCCGCCAGGTTTTAGCCTGAGAACCCGCTCCGTTTTCTGCCCGCCGCGCCCGGTCCCGCTAGAGCGGAGAACACAACCAAATATCACCCAGTATACAGTCCAGACAGCCAAGTCTGTATAAACACACACACACAGCACAAAGTACACAAAGCTCGTTCGTTCGTTCGCTCTCTCTCTCGCTCTCTCTCTCTCTCTCTCTCTCCCCGCGCCAGATTTCTGCGGCGCGGGAATACATTTCCGAATAAATCGCGGGAGCAGAACTCTAGCACGGAGCTCCATAAACAAACAGCACGCGTCGCGTTTTTAACGTGACTTTGCACGCGATAAGATAATATATCCAGTTAACCTGATACAGTACACGCGGTTACAAGTAACAAATCACAACTAAATACATTTGCAAGCTAGAGTAAACGAGGCAACAACTTTAACCGCACGTACTTACACTTGAGAAATGTAGGAAGAAACCCATCCTGACGTCCATCAGTTACTCTTTACTGATCCTTCCTTTAACAAACTCAGATGAAGTATTCTTTGTAGCATGTAGCTTCCAGAAGTTTCCAACTGCTTGGTTATAATGCTGATGTTTCATCTTTGGGTAGAGACTCAATATATCCATCTGCAGTGTGACTTCAATCGACCGGCATGTTTGTGTGCGTGTGTTTGTGGGTGTGCGTGTGTTTGTGGGTGTGTGTGTGTGTGTGTGTCTGGGTTACTGCGTCAGAGGGCGGGGCCTCAGGTTTGAAATCTCCCGGGTTTGCGCGTGCACGTGAAAAACTTTGTTTCGTTCGTACGTCATGGCGAAACACCTAATGAGTCGGTATCAAGGCGACTCGTTTGAAGCACTATGATTCGACTCTTTTATAGATGAATCAACAGTTTTAAACACTGTATTCTTACAGATTTAAGCCTTAGCTGGATACTTCACTTCACTTAGAGCTGTGTTACACACTACATGGAGGGGAATTTTCAAAAACCCATAATATGGGCTCTTTAATGTAACTAAACAGATTAATGTGATTATAAGCATAATACTGTAGGCCAGATGTATTTTTTGTAGTCCCCAAACGGGTTTGCTGTAGGTTTTGCTAAGCTAACTATGTAAATGCCAATGTCTCCTCTTGCATTGAACAATTGAACTAATATTGTGCGATCTTCAGAGATGTTGTTTATGTTCACACAGCTACATTACATATGCATTACATTATATAGCCCCTCTTGAATTATCAGCCCCCTGTTTATTTTTTCCCCAATGTCGGTTTAGCGGAGAGCAGATTTTTTCAACACATTTCAAATCATAATAGTTTTAATAACTCATTTCTAATCACTCATTTATCTTTGCCATGATGACAGTAAATAATATTTGACTAGATATTTTTCAGTATACTAGTATTTAGCTTAAAGTCACATTTAAATGCTTAACTGGGTTTATTAGGCAGGTTAGGTTAATTAGGCAAGTTATTGTATAACGATGGTTTGTTCTGACTATTGAAAAAAAATACACTGTAAAAAAACAACAACAACGTAATTTTCTGTCAGCAGGGGCGCCAGAAAATTACCATAAAAAACTGAAGAAAAAAAAAACTGTCAGAATTTCTTGTTCCATAATTACTAGTCATTACTGTCATTTTACAAAGTTTAACTGTAATTACACAGGTTATTGCTGCCATTTTACTAATTATTACTGCAATTACACAGATTATTACTGTCATTTTACTAATTATTACTGTAAATATATAATTTATTAATGTAATTATACAGATTAAATAATGTTATCATAAGGATAATTACTGTAATTATGCAGGTTATTAATGTAATTATACACATTAATTTATATAAATTTGCATGAAATCTCTAAATATTCCATAATATATATATATTTTTTTACATTTGAAAGCTTGCGTACAAATCATTGCTGTTGTCATAAAACACTGTAAATAAAACTTTAAAATATAAAACAGTTTAACAAATACTTTTAGGATAAGTAGGTTAAACTCCAAAACAATTTTCTTGAGAAAATACAAAACTATTATTTATCTATTTCTTTTCTTCTTCTCTTTTTTACTTCTACAAATAACACATTTGCTCATCGTTTAACAACAAAAACAAGGTTAGCGTCATGATGCCTGCACAACAATGTTGAGGATCAAATAGCAGTTTATTGGAAATTAGTTTTTTTATTATTTGTTTTTGGAAAACAAAATGAACAGCTGGAGCTGCAAGTCTCTTTCTTCAGTTCAGCGGTGGTAGGAGGTGTTGAAGTTTGAGTTTGGAGAGTCATTTGAGGTCAGTCAGGCAAACATAAGATGAGGGGAAGCTTTCGTCATTCTCTCGAGATTGGAACAAAACACACATTCAGACAGAGAGTCGCTTCTGTCAGTGGAAGCAGAACAAGTCCAGACAGCAGTGTAAACGGGAGCTGCAGATCAGATCTGGACCTGCTCTAAAACATGATTCTACACCAAGTATACTTGAACAAGTCAACTCTTATATTTTAAAAACTTGAATAAGTGAAACAGAATAAGTAACAGAATCAAATGTTCCCTGTCAGATTTAAACAGTCTTGCATTGGATTTTACAATAGATTCAGTTAACAGTAAATTATACATTTCTCCAGTTTGAGTTAAATTGATGGTAACTGCCTGAAATGTGCACACAATTGTGAGAGCGCCTGATGTCACTGCAGGCAAATCTAATCATATTGATGATGCATGTGGAAACTATTTTCTTGCAATATTCAGTGTGGCGCTGTTCTGCCAAAACAGATCTCCCCGCTGTGCCTTATAGCAATGGATTAAATGAGCTGCACTTCTGAACTGAACATGGGTTATGACAGATAGAAGCACTGATACTTTATGACCGATGTTTCAGAAGGATCTGCAGTATTAATAGTTTCCCAAATTTAAGAAGACCTTCATATTGGCATTTCATTTGAATATAGATATTTGTTAGTTATACAACTCATTAATTTTTTGCTGCAACTTTGTAGCTTTTAAACCCTCGTATTTTATAAATTATAATATATATATATATAGGGGGGCTCCCCCGGTTCCCCTAAAACTTTTGCAATTAGCTCATGAACTGTACACTAAATTATCGCCTCAGTCCCCTTTAAATTTGATATGAAAACGGCAGCAGAATTCGGCTCCTCCGCATCTTTTGTTTTTTGTTTGATCAGCAAACCACAGCCATGGACAGCAAGAGAATAAGGTGTGTGTTTATTGATAAATTGCAAATTGAAACAGCTGTTTCCTCCAGCGACAAATGTAACTCTTAACAAACAATTCCCTATTTTATTTCAAAATGAACTACCAATATTAAACACTTTACAGTTCATGTGACATTACTTACACCATACAGTCTTCCACAGAAAGGATTAAACACAGTGACAGAAGCACTTGGAGAATGTTCTCGTTTTAACTGTCACTGAGTCACTGACAGAGATAGAACATCAAGTATTGTCTAGTATAAAAAAAAAACCTGTTTTATTTATTATTATCAATCAGATTGTGAATTAGCCTCTAAGTTTAAAAAATATCTATTTATATTTATATATATATGTCATTTAATTAGAAAAGTGGCAGTTTAATTATTTAATACATAGAAACAAAAAATGCTTGAATACAGGCTAGAAAGTGTTTTTTACTACAGTAAACAGGTTGGTTGAGCCTATTTGGCTTATTCAGAACTCAAATGGCTGCCTGTCTATGTAATACAGTGGAATACTAGTATACCAGCTATATTAAACGAACATGTTTCAAGCGAATTTCTATTAAATTACAACTTATTAATGTAATATTAGGCTTTGCATATATGTGTGTGTGTGTGTGTGTGTGTGTGTGTGTGTGTGTGTGTGTGTGTGTGTGTGTGTGTGTGTATATATGTATGTGTGTATATATATATATATAATATATATATATATTTTTTTAACCTTATAAAGAGCTGAGCCCCCCTAAAATGAAAATCCTAAAATCGCCCCTGTACATATATATATATATATATATATATATATATATATACAATAAATAATATATAAATTATATATATGAATATAAAGATATTCCTAAAAGTTTACAATTACTTAAGTGTAAGTAAATTATGAGATTTTAATTTTTGATTGAACTGTTCCTTTAAGTGAATTTGCAACATGCTAAACAACAGTCTTCATATTTCTAAATAATAAAAAAATAAAAATAAAAAAAGGTTTAAAAGACAAACAAATGCCAATAAAGCCAGACCGGTCAATTTACACCTCAGATTACAACCAGCAGCAGAAATAGTCTTGCATTATAACTGTATTAAAGCCAAGAGCTTGCTAGTAACCCAGTTCTGTTGATTCTTTGGTTTTTGAGGTATTTAATTCATCCTTCAGCTCTAGTTGGCACCGACTGATAACTATTTAGCAAATTAAAGACTGTAACTCTACAAAAATAAATCATCCAGCCATATTTACGCAATGAAGAAATAAAACAAAACTACACTACAAGCCATTAAAGTGAGGACTGCAAACCTGGTGAGATGAAAGAAAACGTTTTTCCTTCATTGTTTGTTTATTCTTTCACTGAATGTCACGTGTTGGTTTTCATATTTAGCTGGGCTGATGTGACTCTGTGCCCAGCGAGGGAACTCAGTCTCTAATTAGAACAGCCGAGACTCATATTTAGCGCTCTGTGCGGCTTTTGGGAAAATTTTATGTTGAAAGGACAAAGAAAGAAGCAATCGGTCAATACTCAGCACTGGCCGTCAAACGCATGAGTCTGCAGCGTCAGATGCTAAACACAACCAGCGCTGTCAAGTAATGAATGACAAGTAATACTCAAATGACTGAAATCTGTGGAAATACTGTATTAGGAAGCTCTTTTTGGTGCTTTTACTGCGCTATTTTCCTTCAACCTGCAGTCACTGCTTTATACAGTGTTTATTTTTACTTGTCTTTGGTGATTGGCTAAGTGGAATTGTAAGAATGGGTTTTAACCACAGCGGTTCGAACTATAATATAATATGCATATAATAATTTACACTCTTACATAATAATCAGGCGCAGGATTCCCATAAAATCAGATTGTGTATGGAAAATCACTCCACAGTGAATATGTTTCCACATTTCTGAAAATACATGTAAAATAGTTATTTATTTGATGGACTGGGTTTTGTCTATACAAACGAGTGTAGGATTGATCTCTTCAGCATCTGCAGTCTCCATTGCTAATAACAACGCATCATTTTGCATTTCTAAACATAAGGTTACAGGTTCGAGCCCCACCTGGATCAGTTGGCATACCCACCCCATCCCCACCTCCGAGTCCAAACACGTGTTATAGGTGAACTGAGTAAACTAAATTGGCCGTAGTGTATGATGAGTGTGTATGGGTTTTTTCCAGTACTGGGTTGCAGCTGGAAGAGCATCCGCTGTGTAAAACATATGCTGGATAAGTTGGCGGTTCATTCTAAAGGAAATTTGAATGAATGAATGAAAGTTCCATTCATAAACATGCCATTGCTAGAATAAACCGTTTCATGTTTTACTGTCTGTTTATCTTCTTAATGAGTTCTGGGTGTGTTTTGAGCCTAACTTGCATTAAGCCAATCAGAGTCTCATCTCCTATTCCTTTTAGGAGTCAGTTGCATCTCACCATGGTGCATTTGCTATTTACATGGCGGGCTTTGTAAGTGGAAAAACTGATCCCTTCGCTAGTGAGAAAACAGTTAAACAGACCATCTGCAGCGAGAGGATAAAGAACGAGCCTTCTCCATTCGGCCCCTTTACTTTCTCTTTACTTTTTACTTTACTCCTCTACCATGGAGTAAGGAAACAGTGTTGTACACACTTCACTGAAGACATCCATTAGCTGACATATTTAATTTAGTTTGTTAAGTGTGAAGATTTGTTTCAAAACTATTTCTAAATTCAGTTCTAAGTTCCATCAAGCGAATAAATGAACAAAAATAACAAAGTGTGGTCAAAAAACTGAGTTATATCCAAACACACGTCCTGTTTTTATGCCCCATATGGTGATGCATACGGCTAACTAATACAACAATAACTAATACCACATACACTAAACTAATAACACATAACCAACACGCTTTGCGCTGTACTTTAGGTCTATTTCAGTTCCTCAAAATAGCAACAGACCAACAATGCACCTTAAACGACCATGAAACCCCCCTGTTTCAGCAGTGTTTTCACAACTATAGTTAGGACAAAGTCAGGAAAGTGGGTGTGTCCAGCTCTGTTTAGGTAGGAGTGTTGGGCGAGGGAAAGAGGGGTTTGCATAAAAATGGGAGTTTCCGTACACTATATAGGCCTAAACCACGGCGAATGAAGCTCTGCACAAGACTTTTGGCCAGCGGAGAAATTAAAATGGTCTAAACTGAGTCTGGTTCCCTCAAGGTTTTTTTTCTTCACTCCCATCAGGTGAAGTTTTTTTTTCCCTCTCCGCTGTCGCCACTGCCTCGCATGGTTCAGGATTGGTAGAGCTACGCATCGATGAATTGACTCTTCAGTGTTTGAACTCTCAGTAATGATTAAATCACACTGAACTGAGCTAAACTGAACTGAACTGAACTTAAACACTAAAACCTGAACCACACTGTTCCAGTTACTATGACCATTTATGTGAAGCTGCTTTGACACAATCTACATTGTAAAAGCGCTATACAAATAAAGCTGAATTGAATTGAATATAGGACGCTAAAATCAGTATGCCAGCTGAGTAGTATGTCCGAATTCATAGAATCTGAAAATCAGTTTGCGAGAAGTACCCAGATGACTTGCAACTTCCGGCGAGATTCTGGAGTGCGCATCCCATGCATGCTGCGCTATCCCATGATGCCCCGCGAGCGAATTCACGAATGAGAGTAAAGCGACGCAACTGACGCAGGTTGGTCACGTGACCATGACAAAATGGCGGATGTAGTACGTCCGATTTCCATTCATACTTTTCATATTCATACTGTATAGAACGTACTTTTCTAACGGCTGAATAGTATGTTTAAATTCAAATGCAGTACCTACTGAGTAGTAGGCGGTTTCGGACGCAGCCAGTGACTGTACATGGACATCAGTAACCGAAGTAACTGCAGTTTGGCACTTTCATTCAGAAAGATTTCATGCATGACCCTCGTGACAAACAAGGTATTGCACACGAGGAACTGCTGGAAGAGTGTAGTTTTAATGGTATGTTTGATACCGTACAGCGAATGGGGAATTTTGCATTTCTTGGTAGCAAGACTTGGGCCAGATATCAAATTGTTGTATTCGGCTGAGATATTCAAAATGAACATTTTGGCCAAGTAAGTTTGGTCTATCTTGACCCACTTTTAAAATACATTTAAATTATTTTTAAGTAAAGTAACAATTCTATCAATCAAGTTGATTCAAGAAAAAGCAAAGCCATAAAGCGAAATGCTTCATGGGTTTATAAAAAACCATTGCAGTCATGATACTTTAACATATTCTGCCCAGTTCAGACCCAGTTATGGGTTATTTACTTGCTCAGATATGTTTGCCTCTTGTATGGAAGCCAGACTTGGTCCAGTCATGTAGCGTAATTCACTGCGGCATGTGGGCCGAGCAAATGCGGATGGTGTGGGCCAGATTTGGGCCAGAGAATTTTTGCTATGGGGGATGTGTTTTGGTGTTTTGTGACTCTTTAACATACCATTGAGTCCACAAAGTAGATTTACTATTTAAACAATGTGGCGCAAAACTTTAAAATTACAGTTGCGCTGGTCTAAAAATAGCAACATTCGCAGCAAACACGCCTTGCCTCTTATTGCGCCGGGTGCATGTAGGGCCCTTAGACTTTAGAAAGCACAACATCTCTGATAAATGTCGCTGCTTGCAGGCTTTATGTTTCTAGATCTAAATTAGAAAGCAGGAGCGCTTCTGCTGCTCTGTAATTGGGCAAATTGCTCATTTTAGTTTGCATGGTTTTGATTTCTCACACAGCCTAAAAGCACTACAGAAGTTGTAAGATTTTAGCGTTTGACATTTGAACAGCGGTAATGTACAATTAAAAGGCCGCTGCTAATGCACCGAGCCAGGGAGTCGTATATTTAATTGCTCGTGCATGGGCGCTTTTGTTTTTATTTGTCTCCAGGGCTGCTGGTCGGGCCGCTGTGTTGCAGCAGATGTGTGTCTGTGATCTGGACTGTACTGGGTCCTCACACTTCTGAGTCTCATATTTGGGATAATCACTCCAGGAATGTCATTCTTCAGGAGGAAGCCCATGCTCAGGGTTTGCAGCTGTTTGCTTTGGGAAACCCTCCAGCAGCTATGCACGTGTGTGTGTGTGTGTGTGTGTGTGTGTTTGTGTGTTTACATTTGTGTGAAGTTATGTCTGTGTTTATGTGTATGTATGTGAAGGTGTTTGTGCTGTGTGTATACATGTGTATGTGTGAACACGTGTGTTTGTGTTCACATTTATTTGTTTGTGTGTGTGTGTGTGTGTGTGTGTGTTTATACGAGTATGTATGCAAATGTGTTAGTGCTGTGTCTCTTTTGTGTGTGTGTGTGTGTGTGTGTGTGCATATTTATATATATATATATGTGTGTGTGTGTGTGTGTGTGTGTGTGTGTGTGTGTGTGTGTGTGTGTGTGTGTGTGTGTGTGTGTGTGTGTTTTTGTATGTGTATCTCTTATTTATATGTGTGTGTGTCTGTGTGTGAACTTGTGTCTGTTTTTATGTGCGAGTCTGTATGCGAAAGTTTGTGTGTGTGTACCTGTGTGTGTGAGAGAGTCTGTGTTAACACGTGTGTGTTTGTATGTAAGTGTGTAAGGACTTTATTTGTGAGTGTGTATATGTGTTTACATTTGTTTACTGTGTCCGTGTGTGTGATTGTGCATGGTGCATTTTTGTTTTATTTTTGTTTGTGTGTATGTGTTATCTGGTGTGTGTGTGTGTGTGTTTTGTGAGTGTGTGTTTGTCTATGTTTGAGTGTGTGTTTGTGGGTGTGTAAGAGTGTCTGAGTGTATGTACATGCGGAACTTGCGTTTTTTGTGAGTGTGTAAGTGTATGTGAGCTTGTGTGTGTGTAAGTGTACGTGTGTTTGAGCTTGTGTGTTTTTTGTGTGTGTGTAAGTGTATGTGAGCTTCTGTCTGTGTAAGTGTACGTGTGTTTGAGCTTGTGTGCTTTTGTGAGGGTGTAAGTGTATGTGAGCTTGTGTGTGTGTTAGCTTGTGTGTTTGTGTTTTGTTAGTGGTGTGTGTGTGTGTGTGTGTGTGTGTGTGTGTGTGTGTAAGTGTATGTGTATGTGAGCTTGTGTGTATGTTTTGTTAGTGTTTTTTGTGTGTGTGTACATGTGCGCGTGTGTGAGCGAGCTTGTGTGTTAGGACAGAGAGCTTCTGTCTGAAGGTGGTCTGCTATAAATCTGGAATTAGTTCACATTTTTGTTCACATTTTTTCAGCTTTTCTGCTCCAAATTTCCAGGTTAAAGGCATCTCGAGCACTCCTGACACTAAACCTCTTCCAGAAGGTAGGAAGGAACATTTTGCCGTCTTCCAACGTAACTTGTTTTGGCCAAATTTTGAGGAAGAATCAAACATCTTTCACAGACAATCCCATCATGCACCGCAAACAGCTCATTTAAGATCCGTCATGGCAGATGAAGTGAGTGAAAGCTTGATTTATCTTATTCTGTACACGTATCTGTTTTAGACTGTATAAGTACAGAAAACACACTTCAAATATCACATTTTCCAAGAACTTCAGTATGATAGTTCCCTTAACTTCACAACAAATCCTTAAAATTTATGGCCATTTACACCAGAAGCGGAATTGAAAATGTCTATAAAAAGTATAAAGCAAGCATCATTTACAGTGGCAGTATTTATAAACACACTTAAACCCTGCTTGGGTTTCCTCTGGGTGCTCCGGTTTCCCCCACAGTCCATAAGACATGGTATAGGCAAAATGAATAAGCTGTAGTGTATCTGTGTGAATGCAGGAGTACAAGGGTGTTTCCCAGTGTTGGATTGTGGCTGGAAGAGCATCCGCTGCGTAAAATATTTGCTGGATAAGTTGGTGGTTCATTCGGCTGTGGTGACCCCTGATTAATAATGGGACTAAGCTGAAAAGAAAATGAATGAATGAATTCCTTAGTCCCTTTATTCATTATTCACAATGCAATGTTCAATATTCACTTCAAATCACATCTGTTCATTAATAGTTTCTGTATTTTGTGATTCTCAAGTGTTTTGTTTATTTCTGGTTGTGAATTGCATTATGGGATGTTGATCTCTGCTCTGTCGACTTTTGATGTTGACAATTCAACTCTACAGTTCAACAAAGTGACTTTTGTTGACATTTTTTGTAGTGTGAAATAATATAATGTATGAGTAGGGCCAGACGGAATATGCAGATGTTTTTTGCTATTTCTGCGGAGAATTTTGGTAAAAATCTGCAGATTTCTGCGGAATTATTTTGGGAGTATCATTACTAAAACCTTAATTAGTGAAATAAAAAGTAATACCTTTTTAACTTTTATTTAATGTTTAAATAGCAAATCTAATTAGATTCACTTTATTTGGTAAACACAGCAAGTCTCTCATATAATATCTCTACTAAAAGACAGAAAATATTACTGTACAAACTGTATACATAAATCAGATGAACATTTTCATATTAGTCAATAATATTACTGTAATTAATTAAAAAACTAAAGACATTTAGATTTACACATTTACTTAAGTAAATAAACAGAATTAATGATGAGCTAAAAATCTGCGGAATTCTGTGGAAAATCTGCGGAATTCTGTGGAAAATCTGCGGAATTCTGCGTGTGCAGATTCCGTGTGGGCCTATATATTAGAAAGGATCTATATTAAAATAAGTCTGTAAAAAACTAAAAATGTACTGGCAGGTTTTTCTATTGTAATATACCACACTAACACAGACAATATAGCACTAAACTATTACAAATGTTCATAAAATACACTTCTTCATACTTTTGAAGGGTAAAAGTTGTTGGAAAAATGATAAAGCTTCCATAATGTAATTTAAGAGCATAAATAAAAGGGAAAAAATAAAAATATGAATCACAAAACTGTTAATATACAGACCTTTTTTACAGTGTGCAGTTTGATGAAGTGGAAAAAAATGTAAACTAGTACTGTTATCTCTTGGTGTTGAAATAATTGCTTTTTCATTGTAGTTAATATTTTTAGTAGATTTTATAGGACATTTGTGTTGTTATATCATCTTATTAAAAATGTTCATTTAATGTAATATGCTATCACATTGGTTTGCATTTGTATGACACTCAGTTGAGTATTTATTTACTTTCATACCTACTTAATTAAATTTAATTAAAGGCATAGTTCACCCAAAAATGCCATCATTTAGTCATCCTTTAATTGTTCCAAACACAAAAGAAGATTCTGAATGTTGGCAAATGTTAATTTCCATGGTATAATTTTGGGTTACACTTTATTTTTGATGGTCCGTTTGTTGAGTTAAGTTACATTATGGTGAGTAAAAGTCACCTAATTCTCACTAGATTACAAGTAGACTGTTAGGTTGGGGTTAGTGTAAGTTGATGTACTTGCAAAGTTTCTCATAGTCAGTTAAATGTCTGTTAAAGGAGCAGTGTCGGCAGATATTAAGCAGTCTACTAATAAATGGACCATCAAAATAAAGTGTTACCTAATTTTGTTCTTTCTGTGGAAGTTAATCAACATTAATAAAAGTTTATAATCATTTAAGTGTGAGTAAATGGAGTGGAATCTCTTTTTTGGGGGGTTAACAATCCGTCTAAATTTCCTTATTCATTCATTTTCCTTCTACTTATTCCCTTATTTATCAGGGGTCACTACAGCGGAATGAACCACCAACTATTTTAGCATATGCTTTATGCAGCTGATACCCTTCCAGGTGCAACCCAGCACTGAGAAACACCCATACCCTCTCACATTCACACACACACACACTCATACACTACGGTCAATTTACTTCATCCTATTCACTTACATGTCTTTGGACTGTGGGGGAAACCGGAGCACACAGAGGAAATCCATAAGAACACAGGGAGAACATGCAAATACCAGACAGAAATACCCAGCCGGGACTCAAACCAGTGACCTTCTTGCCGCTCTATGCCTTTAAATGCTGCAACTTTATATACTTTAGTACAGTTCTGGCAATCTCAGCTGTCCTCTTTATGTTATTGTTACATTTGATGGATGTGCTCACCAGCGGTAACATAAATTACATGATACCCACTAATTGAGTCGTTGCATGCTGGACCGTATTTCCATCACGCCCGAGACCCCACACAACCATCCTAACACATGAGTCTAATGAGCTTGAGGTCATTATGGCATTCCAGCACCAGCAATCATGCTTCGGTTATTGTTTATTCGCTCCATATATTGGTGCCGTTTCCATCTAAATGGTTGCTAGCGGCACACACCAGCTGTGCTGCATCTTTAAAACGCAAAAAAGCGAACATGAAAGGGCATAAATCTGTCTAGAAGCTCGTCAGGAAAGCCACTAATAAGCCCCTGCTGAGTAAGTATGTCATGGTGTCTTGTAATGAAAAGATCATACTCTGCCCGTCGTATTTTAACATAACTATAACAAATCTACAATAAAAGTACACTTCCAGCAACCAGCAGCTGCAGCAATCATCCCCAAACACGTCATGCCCTCAGAAGAGCACTCAATCTGGGCCATCTGGGAGATCGAGAGCGCAGGATTCATCAGATTTAGGAATGTGTGTGAATGATGGGATCGCAACAACAGCATCGATATAAATTCTTATTAATATTATTTTCAGCCAAGTCTTATTAGAAATACAAGCTTCAGACTACATTTTTGTGAAACTTAAATACGTACATTTTGCTGCATGTTTCAGATGAGAAATCCACTAGAGGGCGCTGTCTGCTATATTTTTTTTTACTTTTTGTTTGTTTTATTTGCGTTTCGTACAGATTAGCTAACTAACCGCTGAGCCAAACCCTTCCCTAAACCCAACCAATAGTGTAGAGAAAAGTGCAGTCACCACATAGATTTACCTTGATTTTGCATTGCTTTTCTCTCTTTTGTGAGCTACAAGCTGACCATGCCAGAAAAGTGTCCATATGGACATAGATCAGTGACGCAAACATATTCATTACAATTGGGCAGCGTTAAGATGTTTTGTGGTGTTTATTTGGTGTTGTGAACAAAAAAAAAAATCCATTAATCGTCAAAAATATGTCCCTCTAAATATCAATAGTGTGAAAAGGTACAAAAGTTGTTGTCGTCATACTGGCCCCTAATGTTCACTTTACCTAAAAACTGCAGACAAACGTTCAAAGTACGTTTTTTGCTGTTCACAAAGTGAAGTTTCACAAACTAATTTCGAGAGGATATGTGATAGGATTGATCGCACATGATATGATTGATCGCAGCTGGTCTCTTATTTATAATCATTTGTAAGCCAATTGGATTAATCCAAACTCACTATAGGTAGCCTGGCTAAAACTACTCTCTTATCTTCGTTTTCCAAAGAAACCCCCCCATCCACCCCAGCGAGAAATTTTTAGTTCTCTACATGTTCTGAGAATATTACCAAGCAATGTTGCATCACTGTTTTCAGCGGGTAGTTTTCCAGAACATTCTTTTAAAAGCAGGCCCGGATTGGCTAATCGGGAGGACCGGGAGAATTCCCGGTGGGCCGGTCTGTTTTTTGGCCGCAAGGGCCGGTGTCCCTAGCTCCAGAATCTGTTGCTCTCAGCAGTCACACTTTTTAAATTAATTATTATTTTTTTACTTGACCACAGTCTTCTTATTAATTATTTTACCGCAGCTCTGCTCTTTTTATATATTTTCTCGCAGCCTGGTTAATGATGATATAACTCAGACGAGCCATCTCTCGATGCACAGCTGTTGTGGTACAGTGGTTAGCATGTTAGGTTACGACACTGCGGATCCGTGTTTGAACCTCGTCTTAGTATTTATTTATTTTTTTTCATTTTTATTGTTAAGACATATAATACTGTTAGGGTTGTTGAACATTTGAAGTTCTAAAGCAGCTGTTTTCTCAAAAAAAGACGTGATTGTGTAATTAGAAACTGAATTGTAAATGTCCTTATTTTAATATAGTCAGTCGTGAACTGAGGTGGGCCGGTCTGAGGCTTGAAACTCCAGGGCTGAAAAGGAGTCCCACTCCGGCCCTGCTTAAAAGATAAAAAAACCATTTTCTAGAAACATTCTAACCACATTCGCTGGTAACAATTTTAGAACATTATATTCTTATATTCTTATAACATTATTAGTGGGTAGTTTTCTTTAAGTTCCCAGAATGTTCTCTTTAATGGTAGGAAAACAATCTCTAAATACATTTCGAAGTTAACATTGCTACAATATTATACTTTAACATTATTATAACGTTTCATTGTATTGTTTTATTTCACTTCCCAGAACATTCTCTTAAAAGATAGGAAAACATTCTCTAAACATTCTAAACCTGTTTAGAGGTAACATTGTTGAAACTTTATACTTTAACATACAGTAATAATAACATTTCGAGGTATTTTTTATTTTACCTTCCAGAACATTCTCTTAAAAGACAGTTGAATGTTCTCTAAAACATTCTAATCCTGTTTAATGGTAGCATTGTTTAAAATATTATACTCTAACATTTTCAGCAGGTATTTTGTAGTAGGAATTATCTAGTTCCCAGAAAACCTTCTATAAAGTCAGGACAATATTCTCTTAATATTCTACATGTTTGTTAATAACATTGTTGTTTTCTTTTTTTTTTCCAAAATGTACATTAACGATATGACAGACGCAAAACACTCTCTATAACCATTTAAAATATTTAATTTTACTGTAGCAATTTTTAAAAAGAAAGTTTAAAGCACTGCATTTTCTTACATTCTTGTGCTCATTGTACAACGTGTAAAAAATAAAGCAAAAAAAGAAAACAATTTTAAAAATCAGGTATATTTAAAACAAAAATAATTTGCTGACACATAATACAAATTTTACTAATAGTATGAAATACTAATTAATAATCACTTTAAATCTGTATGCTTTGCCACTACTTTTTAAACCACTAGGTTTTACTTATTTGTCTGCAATGAGTTTTTGAACATGACATTTTAGATATTTTAATAAGTACCGGTTAAAATGAGTATGTTAATTGTCTTTCTGTCTCTTTATTGAAAAGAAATCCTGTTCTTACGTATAACGTTTCTCTAATGTGACAGTGAAAATGTTCTTACTTTGGTTTTTATAAAACATTGTCAAAACGTTTTCTAAGAGAACATTGTTTATTCTGGTGCCATTTCAATAATCTTAAAATGTTTTTAAAATGTTACAGATAAAATGAGCTAGCTATGTTCAAATGTCTTATTGCTAGAACATTCTTCAAAGAACATTCCACATCTCACATCTCGATGATGTTCTTGAGACATTTCTCTAATGTGACGGTGAGAATGCTCTTACTTTGGTTTTATGAAACATTGTGAAAACGTTTTCTAAGCGAACATTGTTTAATCTGGTCCCTTACCAACATTTTCAAAACATTGATAGAATGTTTGTTCATTGTTTTGGGTAATTGTTTTTATATTATTCATTGGATATTACATTCAAATGTTTTCTTTAAAACATTAACACTGTTCCTGTAGGGAACGTTAGCCAGAGTTAAGAGAACGTTGCCTTCTAGCTGGGACCACATCTCTCCCTTTTCTTCTTTACCAGGGGATCTCTCAAGAACTACCTCAAGAACTACCCCCAGGGGCGGACTGGCCATCTGGCAATTCTGGCAAATGCCAGAAGGGCCGGACCATTTTTTAAATGTGGGCCGGTCAGTTATTATTTTTTTTTTATGTATTGCTTTTACATGCTTTTACAAGCTTTTATCTCTTACAAGATGTGATATTATGATGATAATAATAATAATAATAATAATAAATGTTGAGCATTTGGTCCAATCGGCGACGGCCGGCTGGTTTCGAGAGGGGCCGACCCAATCTGAGGTTACGCGGATGTAATAAAAATCTAGCAAGAATGTAAAACAAACAACAAGTGCCACACAAGCTAATTGGCAGAGATGTACCGTAAAAAGAAAGGTGGTGCCGAAAAGCTCAGAGAAAGAGCGCAAAAAAGGGCTCTAAAATCAGACGCTGCCAAATGCATAAAGTTACTGAAATATTCTCGAATATTCGGCTGCTGCGTCGGAGGACAGTATCACGGTGTCACCGACTCGGTCCCGGTCATTCCCCTCGCTGGCCAGCAGAGGCCACCATCTCCGGACTTTTAGCATTACATCATCCATTCACACTGATTGCACAGACACCTGAGCTCAATCTGGTTAACGACCCACGTACCTCATATAAGCCGCACTCAAACACTCAGTCAGTGCGAAGTCTTGTTCAGCCCCGGTCCAGCACTACTGAGCGTTTATCTCCAGCCTGATCTCTTGTATACGACTCCAGCCTGCCTCTTACTTTGCTTCGTCTTCTGCCTGCCCACGACCCACGCTTGTTATACGGACTCTGACTCTCTCTGCCTGCCCACGAACCACGCCTGTTATACGGACTCTGATCCTTGCTGCCTGCCCTCGACCCAAGCCTGAATAACGGACTCTGATTCTCGCTCTCTCCCCTCCACTCATGCCTGGTAACTCACTCTGTGTCTGTTCATCACCATTCTTGTTACCTATACTACTACTGTGGATGTGTGTGTGCACTCCGGTGCATATTGTGTGTTTGAGTGAAGTTGTGATTAATAAATACTGCATAATGGATCCCTCCGTGTCAGTCTCCTCGTTACACACGGTAGAGGAGGAAAAGAAAACAGAAAATGTACTTCTAAGTCATTATACTAAAACATACCAAGTAAATCTCTCGCCATTCACGCTACTTCTGACAGTTTGTGACAGTGACCTACATCGTGTTTAACAGTTGTAAGCTTGGCGTAGAACTCCTGTACATTTTAGCATGTCATTATCAGCAGATAACGTGATTTCGGGTATACAGACTGCTGTATGCTACTACGAATATATTCTAACATGCAAAAGAACCTAAAGCTATAGCCACAGTACTGTATGCATTTGTAGTGAACTCTGAATCCATAGCTAGTCTTTAAACTAATACATTAAATACATGCATAGGTTACACTACCCCTATCATAAATCAGTGTTTATGTCATATTTTCCACTGACACACAGATACTCTGCTTGAAGAAAATGTTTGTAATAACTACACTGTAGTGGCGACAGGGCCAGAGTGGGACACCTTTTCAGCTCTGGAGTTTCAAGCCTCAGACCGGCCCACCTCAGTTCATGACTGACTATATTAAAATAAGTAAATAAATAAATATTTCCAAATCAGTTTCTAATGACACTATCACGTCTTTTTTTTTTTTTTTTGAGAAAACAGCTGCTTTAGAACTTCAAATGTTCAACAATCCTAACAGTATTATATGTCTTATCAATAAAAATGAAAACACTAAATTACCCTAACGAGAATCGAACCCGGGTCCGTGGCGCCTTAACCTAACGTGCTATCCGCTCGACCACAACAACTGTTTTAAAAGGCTGTGGTCAGGTAAATAACCGGCCCTCGCGGCCAAAAAACGGACCGGCCCACCGGGAATTCTCCCGGTCCTCCCGATTAGCCAATCCGGGCCTGAGTGGCGATCATGTGCATTAAACACTGAGCATGATTTGAAAGCACCATTACCTCATATAGTGTATGATCTCTAATCAATGTATTCAGTGACGTTTTTGCAGTGCAAACTAGTAGATGTGTCTTTAGAAAAGGGATTTGTTGCTACAGTATTTAGGGTTTTATCAGAGGGAAAAAACAACCCAGAAGGGCCTCCTAGTATAATTTCCACCATAAAGATATCCAAATCACATCAGAGCTCCTCTCAGAGACCACTGTCCTAAGTTTTGACGATATAATCCCTTATCATTATGATATAGCCACAGATTCAGAACATTTTCCAGCAGTCTCATTTTTCCACCATCCCTGATTAAGGCCAAAGCAGAACACTAAATCCACTCATACCACATGTGTGTCTGAGTTATACTGTCCCATTGTCTTATCAAAATGCCTGTTTCCCCTAAAGGACTCTGCGCTGACTGCAGGATGGCATAAATCACTGATCTAGTGGCTTCATGGGATGTCTGCACATATAAAAGTCAAGACAGATCATTTTAGAGCGTGACTTGGATACAGTTATCTCATGCGATATGGACTGTATTACCAGACAACAGAAATGTCCCTTTAAGGAATTTTCATAATGAAAAAAAGTAAATTAAGTGAGTTTTTATTTACTAATGCAAGTATGCTGAAGTGGACATTTATTTTCTCAAGTTACATATTTTTCTCAAGATACTTTGTAGAAAGCTGAAAACCTCTAACATGATAAAATGATGGCAGAATTCTGGGTGAACTATCCCTTTAAGCCTCAAGTACACTTCATTTTTTACTAGTATGCTTAAGTATGTGCATAATGCATCCACCCAGCCTGATTTTTATTGATCTTTATTTATTGATCTACAATACTGACCCATTAGTAGAGGCTCTTTGGGTTCCTTTGGTGTGCATCACATTAATATGCCTAACATTGACATTTACTCACATATGGGCTCAAACCGTGTCCCATAAAAAGGAAATCAATATGCTGTTTCCTGCACATGCTCCTTCAGATCATTTTGCAGAATATGCTGAATACATCTGCCGATTCTAGTAGTGAAAAGTGTGAATGTTTACTATGTGGCTTATGGCCTCATTTATTACTGGAGAGTGTTGTAACATGGGGTTAGTTGTAACAGTGACAGTTAACAACCTATGTCAATGTCATCAATACACTTTAATCTCCTTTTTGAGTTCAAGTAGGATACGATAGATAGATAGATAGATAGATAGATAGATAGATAGATAGATAGATAGATAGATAGATAGATAGATAGATAGATAGATAGATAGATAGATAGATAGATAGATAGATAGATAGATAGATAGAGGGATGGGTGGATGGATGTATAGATAGATAGATGGATGGATAGATAGATAGATAGATAGATAGATAGATAGATAGATAGATAGATAGATAGATAGATAGATAGATAGATAGATAGATAGATAGATAGATAGATAGATAGATAGATAGATAGATAGATAGATAGATAGATAGATAGATAGATAGATAGATAGAGGGATGGGTGGATGGATGTATAGATGGATGGATGGATAGATAGATAGATAGATAGATAGATAGATAGATAGATAGATAGATAGATAGATAGATAGATAGATAGATAGATAGATAGATAGATAGATAGATAGATAGATAGATAGATAGATAGATGTATAGATAGATGTATAGATAGATGTATAGATAGATAGATAGATAGATAGATAGATAGATAGATAGATAGATAGATAGATAGATAGATAGATAGATAGATAGATAGATAGATAGATAGATGTATAGATAGATAGATAGATAGATAGATAGATAGATAGATAGATAGATAGATAGATAGATAGATAGATAGATAGATAGATAGATAGATGGATAGATGCTGGATGGATGATGGATGGATGGATGGATAGATAGATAGATAGATAGATAGATAGATAGATAGATAGATAGATAGATAGATAGATAGATAGATAGATAGATAGATAGATAGATAGATGGATGGATGGATGGATGGATGGATGGATGGATGGATGGATGGATGGATGGATGGATTGATGGATGGATGGATAGATAGATAGATAGATGTATAGATAGATAGATAGATAGATAGATAGATAGATAGATAGATAGATAGATAGATAGATAGATAGATAGATAGATAGATAGATAGATAGATAGATGTATAGATGTATAGATAGATGTATAGATAGATGTATAGATAGATAGATAGATAGATAGATAGATAGATATATAGATAGATAGATGTATAGATAGATAGATAGATAGATAGATAGATAGATAGATAGATAGATAGATAGATAGATAGATAGATAGATAGATAGATAGATAGATGCTGGATGGATGATGGATGGATGGATGGATAGATAGATAGATAGATAGATAGATAGATAGATAGATAGATAGATAGATAGATAGAGATGGATGGATGGATGGATGGATGGATGGATGGATGGATGGATGGATGGATGGATAGATAGATAGATAGATAGATAGATAGATAGATAGATAGATAGATAGATAAATAGATAGATAGATAGATAGATAGATAGATAGATAGATAGATAGATAGATAGATAGATAGATAGATAGATAGATAGATAGATATTGGGTCAAATATGGAGAAACCAAACATTGGGTATATTTTTTATTATTAAATTATATTTAAATTTAAAAACCAACTGTTGGGTTTCTCCACATCTGACCCAGTCTTGGGTTAAAACAACCCAGCATGTATTCGAGTATATTTAGAGATATACTGAACAATT
Source organism: Danio rerio (assembly GCF_052040795.2). Classification (NCBI taxonomy): domain Eukaryota; kingdom Metazoa; phylum Chordata; class Actinopteri; order Cypriniformes; family Danionidae; genus Danio; species Danio rerio. The sequence goes on along the minus strand of NC_141036.1, from coordinate 5,244,657 downwards.
CCCGTCTTTGATTTTCATGAGATTTTTGTGTTCCTAAGGATGTCAATGGCTGCCTTTTCCAGCATTCTTCAATGTATTTTCCTTTGTGTTCAACAGAAGAAAGACGTTCCTAAATGTTTTTAAAACACTTTGATCTGAATACATAATGAGGAAATTATATTTTGGATGAACGATCCCTGTAATGTCATTTAAATGGAGCTACTTCAAAAAAAAAGTTGATGCTGCTAAACTTGAATGCAACAAATGAATGATTGAACACAACTGAACTCTAATATGATTTGCAAAGTCAGCGACATAAGCTGGTCAGACACTTGCAAAGCAACTTAACGAGAACTACAATGATGGATGCTGACAAGTCTATCTGTGTCAGGAATATAAACAAGACTTAAATATATTTCTATCCATCTACACGGAAAGAAAACAAACCGACAGGCCTCTTAAAAGAGACTTCAGAACATCAATTCGGGAACGTGCTTTCAATTAGAGCGAGGGATCAAGACCAAGACTGACAAATAACAGCAGCGCTCAAACAGCTGCCTGAAATTAACATCCTGTGAAAGAAACCTAGAAAAAAACGCTTCCTATGATCACACTTTCTCTTTCCTCTCGCCTAAGAAAGCAATGAGATATGCGTTTTTACGGTACACATTTAAAGAAAAGACTAATTCCAGAAAGCCAGAGTTTGATTGACACTTCATAACCTTCACTGCTGTTCGACCCTGCTTTCATTTGCCTGCGTGTTGTTTTTTTTTCTTTAATGAAGATGAGCTGAATAAAGAAACCAGATGATGAACTCTGTGATCTCATCTCACTTTAGGCAACCTTTTGTTTCGTTTACACGGCGTGAAATTGTGTTTTAATGGCTATTCTTTTCACATAATTACATCAGCTGGTGCTGCAGGCACACGTTAACTTTCCATTTGACGCTTTTAAGGACATGCTAAATCCAGCCTGATCTCACGAGAAAACGTAAGTATTTTCTGTTTTGCCAGTTTAGTAGCTTATTTGTACGAATTCGTACAAATAAGTTCAGTCGTTCGAAATTGTACAATTTTAAAAAGGAGGCGTGGCACCTAACCCCACCCCTAAACCCAACCGTCATTGGGGGATGAGCAAATCGTACTAAATTGTACAAATTAGATCGTACGAATTCATAGGAATTAACTACTAAATTAAAAAGTTACGAATTGCCGTGAGATTGTGTTGGCTAAATCACAGCTTTAACAAAACTTATACACTTATTTTTACTTTTTTTTTCAATAAATTTCCTGTAGAAGAGTTAGTTATGTGCATGATTGTCTAAAGCTACTGTGGATCATGAGGTTGTATGGATTAACTGCTCATCTAGTGGACTAAAATACGCTTTGTTTTTTATTGGATTGTATATAGTGTATTAGTTTAATTGAAAACAGCTATTGTTTTTAAATATAGAATAAAATTTAAATCAGATTTTTATGATCACATTTTGGGGTTTGTTGATATTGATTTTGGGGTTTGTTGATATTTCACCCTCATGTCATTTTATAACTCCATATTACACTTGTATTAATGATCAAAGTGTCATGTTATGACAGGTACATGCTGGTAATGTCAGTCAGCATGTGAAAGAAAAACATTAAAATAGGATTTGTCTTTTGTGAGTTTGCATGTAATATTTTGCACAGTATATTTACCCTTCATTTGATGTCATAACTCTATATTACACTTGGATTTAATGTTTATGAACTATTATGGCAGTTATAACCTTGACTGAAGCTTGTAAAAAAAATAATTGAGTGTAAAAGTAACAAAACCATTTAAATATGACGATTTTGAGATATTTTTACCACATATTTCTGTCCTCTATGGATCTGCATGTAATTTTATTTAACTCATGCACAAGGGTTAAACATTTTAGGTCTTTTTACAGCAGCAACTTTTTCCAAACCCTCATGAAGAAGCCTTCACAGCAAAATATATAGATGTATTATTAAAGTATATCATATTTTTAGCCAACGGCCAGCACGTCTCTGGCATATGAACTGTCCATCTGGACATGACTGTAAACCTGGGGTTTATTAAGAAGAAAGTGCAGTTTAGGAGACTCCATGATGTGGCTGGAGAACTCTTATTAGTGGCCAGCTTGATGGCTGCCTTATTGGCCTACATTTCTGCATCCACACTTTGGCCGGGTCTTCATCCGTGCTGGAAAGAGCACATCATGAAAATGTACGATTGTGCTTCCCAAATATTGTTTCACAAGTGGAGAAAAAATGTGTTCAGTTACAATTCTTTAATAAAATTAAATATGCAATATCCAATTAAATTAATATTGGTGGCACGGTGGCTCAGTGGTTAAATAGAAGCAAGAAGGACGCTGGTTCGAGTCCTTGATGGGCCACTTGGCATTTCAATGTGGAGTTTACAGTACATGTTCTCCCTGTGTTGGCGTGGGTTGAATCTGTTATTGAAACTATTGTGTTAAGAAACGTGTCAATTTTTTTACTCTAACGTTAAACAGAAAATGGGGGAAGAAATATCGCGCTGGCTAATAATTTAGAAGGGCTAATAATTCTGACTTCAACTGAACATCTCTCTCCGCTCGTCTTCATCCAGAGCCTGTTTTACAGCTGAGCTTCAAAGACTGAAGATGCTCATCTCTCCAGATCCACAGCCATGTGTGTTTCCACTTAAAGCCACGGCTGCTGGCTGGAGGATGATGCTGAGGATGAAGAGCAGATTTCAGTTCCTCCAGCAAAACATGTAGAATAATGATCTGTCGGTAATCATTTGGCGGCATGGAGTGAATCGTTCTCTTTTGTTCTGCGGCTTGTTGATATCTGTGACCTCTTGAGAAATGCAGGTTTGTGTCAAACATGTTTCAGATAAATGGCGGCGTTTGTGCTTTACAGCGCTTGGACAGCAATGTCAACTCTATCTCATGGCAATTCGTAAATTTTTGATTTAATGGCTAATTTGTACGAATTCATACCAATGACTGTAAAAAATATGGACGACGCGACAGCCCTTTTTCCCATTGAACGCCTTGAGGGCAAAACGCCTGCTTGACGGGCACAAACTGTCGCAAAAGACTGCTGAAATTGGAGCCTTGACATGCGCAGAAGGACTGTCTGATGGAGCCAGAGGAGGAGCCGCGAAAATGAGCGGAGTCGAGCTTCCAACCAAACGCTTTATGTAAAATCAACCATGCCCCCCGAACTTCTCAGCATGCGTTTGCTGTCATATCAACACAAATGGATGCAATAATGTTAACAAATATGAGGGTTTTATATATTAAATCGCGCCAGCTTCGGACCGCCGTTCATAACCTACTCGCGGCGTCGCGGGCTGATTCCGCCTCGCATGCGGCAGCGCCAGCTCGCTCGGCCGCCGCATCTGGCTCGATTGACTCGGGCTGGAATCGGGTAGTGAGTCCAGTCCAGTAGGTCCACTATAGTTTACTGCTGAACTTATTTTGTCATGGTAAAATAGCACAGAAATCAAATAATAACACTTCAGTCTCCTGCCGAAGCTCAGACGCGCTGCTTTGAGAAACTGTCAATCACAGCTGTCAATCACGATGACACGCCCAGCATTAAATTACTGCTAAAAACAAACTGTTTACAAAAATGAAGATCTGCACCTATTTCAGCACAATAACCAGTGCCTTAATCGACCAGAACCATCTTTCGGGACATTTTATTGCAAGTGTAATAATTTTTTTTATTTGGGCTAAAGTCTCCTTCATTAACACGGAGGAGGCGGGCTTTATGACTTGTACTGCAGCCAGCCCCCAGGGGGCGATCTAACGGCCGAGACCTTCACTCAAACGCAGGCTTGCGGCACACTTGATTCATACAATGTCATTCGTTCAATTTAGTACGATTTGCTCATCCTCCAATGACTGTTGTGTTTAGGGGTGGGGTTTGGTGCCACGCCTCCTTTTTAAAATTGTACATTTTCGTTCGACTGAACTCATATGAATTCATACGAATTAGGCGCTAAACTGACAAAACATAAAATATAATTGTTTATGGGCGTCAAAAGTGCCGGATCTGTTCGGCGAGTTTTGCCATCTGTGCCACACTAGCCACTGCGAAATATGCGAAGTGTTGTTTAAGCAGAGAATGGTTCGGTCCTGATTTACCCCCACGCAGTTTATGTAATGGTATGGCCCTGAATCCTTACGTGTGTGCGCACTGGTATTGGAGAGAATAAAGTTGCTCAGTGTAGCCCCCAGTACGACTATAATTAGCGACTAAAAGCAAAAGTTACAACACGAAGTTCGCCTAACTTAAAGGTGATTTTGAAGTGGAGGAGGTGGAAAAGGGCCGTCAGCTTGCGCTTATGTCTGTTTACCTTTTGGAGCCCCAGCCATCGCGCTTTAATCCTCATCAGTCACGGAGGACGATGCTTGTGGTGGGCACGTTGTTATGATGACTGCGCCGGCGTGATCTTTTTGCAGTCAAACAATGCAACAATGCTTTAAAGGGTCACGAAACACCAAAACACATTTTTTGAGCTGTTGACAGTCGTATATGTGTCCCACGCTGCTAAAAACACTATTAGGACACCTATATTTCACTAAAAAGTGTAAATTGGTTGTTTTTGCGTTATTTCAAGCAAATTCGTACTTCCGGTTTGAAACGAATTTTTGAAGCTGCGTCACGGCCATGACATAATATCGTGTATTCCAGCGTGCAGACTGGACGTCTGTGCCAGAGTGTGTCTTATTACGTCTTACAGTGTGATGCATTAATGCATGAGTAAGGCTTGGTTCAAACCAATCAGCGCGCTCTATTGTGCAACTTCATTAATATTCATTACTGTCACAGTGCTTAGACTACAGACACACCACGTTGTGTTGGCAAAACAAGCGTGAAGTGTTGCTTTTATAGTTTGCTACAGTTAAGTTTCGTTTTCATTTTCTCTCTGTGAGAGCTCAGACTCACGTGTGGATTAACAGTGTACGCGACGCTCGACAACAATAACTTACGTGTCTAAGGAGGATTATTGCTTACCTGAGAGCTGTTCTCATCTGCAAATGCTGAGATCTGGATTCGCTTGTAGTATTCTCTTCATAAAGACGCGGCTCTAGTTGCTGGTGATTGTCCTGTCTCTACAGATTTGGTAAGTGAGCGAGCAGTGCTCTTTGTTTATTCAGTTTGTTCGTATCGCACCACAACCAAACTTTAACCTCGTGTAGGGTTTTTACCGCATTTTGTGACCGGAATAACACACGCGGCTTTCTGACGCTACCTGCCGTGTGCATCTAAGTTTCCGGGAAATGCGGAGGGTTTTTTTCTCTCATTCGCCGTGCGGTATCAAACATTGCATGAAAAATACACGCTTAGAGCAGTTCCTCGAATCAAATATCTCGTTTGTCGCGAGGGGCATGAATGAATTCCCTGAATGAAAGAGCCAAACTGCAGTTAAAGTCCACCATTTAATAATTTGGCAAATAATTCGACTACACATGTCCATGTAGGTTAAACACCATCACTTTCTCCTGTGTGTTTGTGTGTATTTTGACTCTGAAACTCGCGCGTGCCCAAATAGACACTCCCACACCCTCCCACTTTTCTTCCTCCGACACTCCCCCCTAAACAGAGCTGGACATGCCCACTTTTCTGACTTTTTCCAAAATAGAGGTGTGAAAACACCCTGCTGAAACGAGGGGGTTTCATGGCCCTTTAAAGTGTAGTGTACGCATTACAGCCTCACATTTGACAAGCTCTGAGCGAGTGGGCGTAACCGCCGTAAACTTTTGATCTTCAAGACAGCCTCGCTGCAGCCAATTACCAGCATTTAACCCGGGCACGTTGACAAGATTATACCCTTGGGTATTGAAATTTGGTACCGAACGAAAATGATTTTTTCGATACTCGATAGTATCGAGACGATTCGGTCGGTGCTTAAAAAGTATCGAACTCGATACCCAGCCCTACCATGACATTTTGTAACTTTTTGATTTAGTGGCTAACTCATGTTAATTTGTATGATCTCATTTATACAATTTAGTACAATTTCCCCCAATGATGATCGGGTTTAAGGCTGGGGTTTGTTGTTTTTTGTATGACTTAATTCATATGAATTAGCCACTAAACTGACAAAATGTAAAATAGTTACGTTTACTCGTGAGATCAGGCTGGACAAACCGCAAAATAGTTGCGTTTCCTTGTGAAATTAGGCTGTCAGCAGGGGCGTCGCTAGACCCAATTTACTGGGGCACAGGCTTCTAAAAGTGCCAGTGCCCCAGTAAAAACTTTGAGATATGATTTATTTCATATGCAAAGTGTGTTTATTAAGAATGGTAATCCTGGAATAAAGACTTAATTCTCTATGTGCAACCAAACCAACGCTGGTAAAAGCAATGTGTTTAATCAAAAAGATTAAACTACCAAAAGACTATTGTGCCGCGTCTTGCGCCACACTGCGCCGGGTGTATGATAGGGCCCTCTGTTGCTATTTGTAAGATATAACTATAACTAATTACTTTTTTAATAGAACGTGCCCAACATTGGTTAGTTAGTGCCTTTCTGAGCTGTGTGAATGAGTTACACTGCTAAAACAATTTTTAAAAACTTTTTAAATGTGACTATTGGGACCCAAATCAAAATGTCACTAATTTCAATGCCCTAATAAAACCTTTCTTTATGAACGTTAATATGGTTTAGCAGTAAATAGTTGTGCAAGGGTAATAAGAGGAGTTCACCTTGGCATCTCCAGTCGGCTCGATGAAAAAACAGCCAAGGCTTTAGGTCACATGAGCGCTGATCAAACCTCACAGTGGCCATGAGCACCTGACAGCGGTGTGTTTTACCATCATAAGCCCGGATCTTTGGCTGTCAGGATGTGTTCAAGGCCGGGACGAGCTGACACAACGGCAGGTACATCCCGTAATCTCCACAGGACGGAGATTCAGCGCGGGCTCCTGCAGAAAAGACAGAACGTCATGTCATAAAAGCTTGCTCTGGCTGATCCCACAATGCATCCAGGCACACCAAGGCCACATCCGTGAGAGATGAGCACAATTATTATACTGTCAGCGGCTGAAGGACGAACTCCTGCCCACATTCATCATGACAACAACACGTATGACAGAAAAGAACTCGGTAACTGTGCTAGACTTTGGGTTGCATTAAATTACATGCATTAAATGAATAAAAAAGGGGCTGTATGAGTGCAAATAAATAATACATTGGCAATTGAGGGAGCAGGACTACAGCCAGGGGGGCTTTGGGTGGTTTGAAAGAACCTTAATTATAGTACAAGGTCCAGAATTTGTCCACTATAATAGCTTGTTTCCTATTTTTTGACTTCTATGCTATCATAAATTGTCAAAATAACCAATCGAAGAAGGCTTTAAGATCTTCTGCTGAATGATTATTTTTATATTGTTTTCATTTTTTTATTATTCAAATAGACTGAAGAAAGTTGAATGAGCTGGGCAGTTTGGTAGGGGCGTACAGCAGGACTATTCAATTGGCCGCCTGCGGGCCAAGTTGGCAATTTGTGACCAAGTATTTCCAAATAGAGTGACCAAGACATCAAAAATAAATTTAGTTCAAGTCGAAAAACGGGATTAACTATAGCAGCGGGCCATTCACATATCACGTCTTTATTTCCAATATTAGAATGCATGCCAATATGTGTGCGCAATCGGAGCGATGTGCTCTCTTATTTTATCTCTTATTATTATTATCTCTTATTTTAACTATAAATGTTATTATTTAGGATACAGAACAGAGCCAACTATTTCTCCCTCTGACCCCTCATACATCTTGTTTTGAGGTTCTTCAGGCGTTAATTAGCATAATCAAAAACCCATTTAATTCGCACACTAGCTGTAGCCCCTAATCAATCTGTAAGCACCAATCCTCACAGTTTACTGGGGGCGTATTTCCTCCCGACTCTTATAAGTAGGCAACTTTTAAAGCGCATGTTTTTCATGATTTTATTCCACAGACCTAATCCTACCCAGTATATGAACACAAATACTACTTTCAAAACTATTAATAAGCAGCAGGTTTTAAGTTTACTGAGCAAAAAGTCATAGTTAATAAATTGTTAAGATTGAGAATTGTCCCTTAAAATAAGGTGTGACCATGTTAAGACTATTTTATAAATAGGAGAGTTCACGTACATTGTCAAAAATACAAAAGTAGAAATATTCTTAAACATTTTTACTGTTTAAATGAACTGCTTTCTATTGAAATACATTGTAAACTGTAGCTGTTGTCAGATCCTTCCCAAATCGTTCTGACACGCTGATATATATATACACATATATATATATATAACATTTATGCTGATTTATGCTAGCAATGTGTTAAGCCACATTATGTCATTTAGAGGTTGTATGCGTTTCTTTCTTCAGTCGAAAGCTAAAGCAGATGTTCAGCAGAATGTATTATATATGTATATATTATTTAGTACTTTGTTATATTATATTATATTATATTATATTATATTATATTATATTATATTATATTATATTATATTATATTATATTATATTATATTATATTATGTTATATTTGTTCCACGGAGTTGTGCTGCTTAATAATTTTGTGATTTATTTAATTTTCAGGTAACTTTGATGAATAGAAAATTCAAATGAGCATCATTAATTTGAAATTTTAATTATATGTAATATGTAAATACAGAATATGTAAATTTGGTGTAAGTTTTGTTAAACTGAATGCCTTCTTCCTTAATAAATGGAATTGTGATTATTATTTTGATAAAAATTATTATTTTTATTAATCCACCTATTGCAATGTGACACTTTACATAAAAATATAAAGCATTTTATTATTTAACAATAATAAAAAACGAATTATGAAGCAGCACATCACACGTGTTACATTTTCAAGTCTTAACTGAAGAACGTGTCTGTTATCCATAAACTCCATTTGATAATAATATGATCTGAAACTAATATTCTCTCAGGCATGTGGTATTATTCCACTGCATATCTCTGGAGATTGGGAACATGCATGTTTAATATTTTGCCAGTTACTCTTCTATTTTGCTCTGTCAGCAACTATCCATAGACATACATACAGTGTTTCTTGGTAAATGCAAACAAACTCTAAACAAAAGGAAAAATTTGGGAATTCACTGGGCATATGATCCATATATCAAACCTGTCCATATGTTAATTTCTTGGTTATTATTAATTTATATTAGAGATTTAGTGTTTAAAATAACACGTTTTCCTCAATGTTTTGAACCAATCAGTTAAGTGAATAATTCCATGACTATATATATATATATATATACACACACACACACACACATATATATATATATATATATATATATATATATATATATATATATATATATATATATATATATATATATATATATATTTTTTTTTTAAGTAATCAGTTGTGAATGATTAAGAATGGACTTTCCAGTGCTTGAATGACACCGTGTTTAGAAATATTTGATTAGGTAAATGATTCAATGACTCGTTCACAAAGCCTTTTGGTAACACTTTATAATAACTACACAAAATGAACCATTTATTAAGCATCAGCATCTAGTGAATTCATTATCTGTTAAGCATTAACTCTACATTAATAAACGTTTGTAAGCAGTTTATAACTGCAGCTACAAATGCTGTTTCCCGACTAACAACCACATGTATAATGTGTTTAATAATTGTACTTTCATACTTTGTTAAGGATTTATCTTTTCATTTCTAATTTATCACTATACAGACAGTTTATTCATTTTCCTGTTGGCTTAGTCCTTTTATTAATCTGGGGTCGCCACAGCGGAATGAACCGCCAACTTACCCAGCAAGTTTTTACGCAGCGGATGCTCTTCCAGCCGCAAACCATCTCTGGGAAACTATACAGACAGTTTAGTTTTTTTCAATTGACCTGTACCACATGTGTTTGGACTGTGGGAAAAACCACGCCAACACAAGGAGAACATGCAAACTCCACACAGAAATGCCAACTGACCCAGTCTGGACTCAAATCAGCGACCTTCTTGCCATGATGTGAATGTGCTAACCCCTGAGCCATCATGCCATCCCTGATTGGATTAGTGTTTTGAAATATTGATTAAGTAACAAACAATCAAACTTTGTGGAAAAACTCAAAGTATTATTGTAAATAAACATACAGAAGTCATTGTATCATTGTATCAAGAGAGGGTCCAGATGCTGCAGATCTGGGCACAAAATAGTGTGAACTATTACAAAGCAGCAGCTGTGTGTGTGTGTGTGCATTTATTGGTTTGCAGAAATGTTGTCACTTCAGCAAGTCTGAACCGCTGGGTTTCTCTTCATCTGAGGGAAGAAATCCTATCTGCAGGAACTAGATGAATAAGACAAGACCCATTAAACCCAGACAAGTAAAACCGAAACACACAAAAACTGATGTTTACATGCATTTAAAAAAAAATCACTTTACTTTAGATCTATTTCAGCCACTTCTGCCAGATGTTGGAAAAGATTGTGCTGTATAGCTTCTGGTTTTATATCTTATCTGATGCATTGGCCTGTCCGTCTCATGATGACAAAAGCAGAGTAATTCAACAGAGCAGTCAAAACTGAGACCAGTATTTTCTTGTCAATAATAATTGATTCGCGCTCAATCAGATAAGCATCTTCACACATGACTTCACTGGGAAATACACTATGTTTCTGCAAAACGTCTGCAAAAAAGGAATGATTTTGTCACATTTTATAGTGATTTGTCTTTTTTGGGGATATTACATAGGTTTGATGATCAGTACCTGTTGCTTTCACCACTAAATACTATTTAAGAATAGCTAACATTAATAAAAAATACTAAAGTATAAACTCATAAATACTAATTTATGGTAAAGTGTAATTTATAGTACAGTCATTTCTATAGGAAAGTGTATTATTCATTCATTTTCCTTCGGCTTAGTTCCTTTATTAATCAAGGGTTACCACAGTGAACCGCCAACTTATCCAGCATATGTTTTATACAGTGGATGCCCTTCCAGCTATAGGTGTTTCCAGTACTGGGAAACATCCATACACACTATTTCACACACATACAATACGGCCAGTTTAGTTTATTCATTTCACCGATAGCACATGTGTTTGGACTGTGGGGGAAACCGAAGCACGCAGAGGAAACACACACCAACAGAGGGAGATATGCAAACTCCACACATAAATGCCAATTGACCCAGCCGGGACTTGAACCAGTGACCTTCTTGCTGTGAGGCGACAGTGCTAACCACTGAGCAACCATGTTTTCTAAAGTGTATTATACTTTATTTATTATTCACAACACTTTGTTATTGAATGCATCAGCATAATGTATTATCACCTAAACTGATTAAAAGTAATACACACTGTATGCTTCAGTTTCACGACAGTATACTGTGGTGTATATAATATTCCCAGTTGTAGAAAAGTTAGTATATTGTGTAATGTTTATATAATTATAGTTGTTGGTTACCATAGCAACTATAGAATTACCACAATTTAAATAATTTACTATAGTATATTTCTAAAAGTGTACGATAACTATAGTATTTTTCCCTGGGAGTGTTTGCAAAACAATCCTGTACTGACTTTTCTATTGTCAATGCGTGTTCTTAACAAGAATAGTTTGATAATTAAACATCTTTGGCTGAAATAAAATCACATTATTCTATATTATTTTTTCATTTGATTTGGTTGTGAAAGTCGTTACTTCAGCTTCTTCCTCTTCTTTTTCTGAGACCAAAATTCTACTGCAAGTGAAGTGTTTGCAACATACTAGCACGTACTGTAAAAACATGTTAGCCATATGATAAAACTTACTAGATACCAAACTACACGATTCAAGCTTGCTGTTAATAGTTCTGTGCAGTAAACATGTAGGCAGAATGCTAATATATGCTAGCAAAGTGTTAAACATGCTAACAAATGGCTAGAATTGTGTTATTAGCATCTTACTTTCTGAGACATTTTTAACATTTAACATTACGAGCCACATGCAGTCACATTAATGTTAACTTTAACATTTACAATGTGAATATATTATGTATGCGAAAAAGTTGTCAACATGCTAATTTATGCTAGCAATGTGTTAAGCACATTAGCTGTATATTAAAAAAAGGAAGCAACATGTTAGAAAGTTTATTTACTGCTTAAAAAAATAATCAATCGATTAATATATTAATTGAAACTAATTTAATCTGAATGTTTATGAAAAAATCCTACAATAGTAAATATTATATCTTTTATCCAGTAAAGGATATACTGGATACTATAGTAAAGTATGTAAATGAATGGGTTTGTGTAATTATGTTTTTGCGATGATAACAAGACATAACATTATGTAAACAAATTACTGAAGTTTTCTATAAATATATTGTATATTATATTACAATGCACCACAGTTTACTAGTAAAATCTAAAGTATACTACAGTATTTATTACAGTTTACCTGACAGCTGATACCACAGTACACATTCATTAACATTCATTCATTCATTTTCCTTCGGTCAGAGCTCACCACAGCAGGATGAACCGCCAACTATTCCAGGATATGTTTTACGCAACGGATGCACTTCCAGTCGCAACCCAGTACTGGGTAACACCATTGCGCTCACACATTCACACACACACACACACATACCCTACGGCCAATTTAGCTTACCCAATTCACCCATGGCGCATGTATTTGGACTGTGGGGGAAACTGGAACATGCATAGAAAACCCACGCCAACACGGGGAGAACATGCAAACTCCACACATAAATGCCAACTGGACCAGTCAGGGCTTAAACCAGTGATCTTCTTGCTTTGAGGCGACAGTGTTAACATTTATTAATTAAGTGTTGTAAATACTACAATATATCCAGTAAATTCAACTTTACTTTAGTATGCTTTAAAAACACTATAGTAGTTACTATTGATCACTATCATAATTTAATCAGACTGCTCAGCAATGGTTATGTTTGCCTGACCTGGCCTTCTTTTGCCTGTATTTTCATAATAACCGAAAGCGATTTACTGTGAAAGTGGCAGAAACTGGGGCGACTGCAGATAAAGCCATTGTCCCAGTTGCTTTGAATTTAAGCGATACTGCCTTAAAGCAACAGCTCAGTTCTGTCATTGTTTAGCCACATTATGTCATTTAGAGGTTGTATGCTTTTCTTTCTTCAGTCGAAAGCTAAAGCAGATGTTCAGCAGAATGTCTCGAGCTGCTCTTTTCCCTGCAATAAAACTGAACGTTGGACGGGACCAGCAGCTGTGGAGCATCAGATGATCTTCTGAAACAATAAACGATGACCCAATGTGACTGAAAAATTGTTGTTCTTTTCCTTAGCCCTGTGCCTTCAAGTTAAAGAGAATTGGGACACGGGAACATGCAAAACAAGGGGTAGGGGTAAGGGGAAGGGCTAAGGGGTAGAATTGGGATTGGGCCTGAGTGGTGACAAGGTTGATCCTTGGTGTACTGCGACGCTGATTGGGAGAAGAGATGATAATCCGGCGATATATTGCAATGTGTTCTTATAGAGAAGCCTGATCCACTTAATGTACGCCTCAGGGACTCCATGTAATCATAGAGTTTTGTGAGGTACCCTGTTTTTCTACAATAGAAAGCGAGAGGGGTGGATGGCATCAATTTTTCCACATCCTTGTACAAAGCCACATTGATTAGGGGTGATGTTGACGAATTTTGGGATGCGAGTATTGATGACTCCTTTTAATATCTTCATGGCATGGCATAGTAGGCTGATGGGTCGTTAGTTTAAACATCTTCGTTGTTCTTTCATATTGGCAAAGTAATGCTGGTCAACCAGTCCTTTGTTCCTTCGCCTGTGCTGATGATGTTGTTGAACACGTTTGTCAAGGTGATCATCCAAGTAGCTTCCATACTTCAGCTGGGATGTCCAACCCGGGCTCATTGTGGAAACGTAGCCCCGCGGACGTTTCTGCGGACCGCGATTCACATCCCGGGAGGTACGTATTCGAGCGTTTTTTTGTTTTCGCGGATCCGCGAGAGGCCGCTGTGCGCGCTTTTTCGCCTCTCGGGCGGGCGCCTCTCGGGAGAAAAGCCGCCGGATCGGAAAAAAAAAAAAAAGCAAAAGCCCTCGTCTTCGATTTCGACTGTTTTGATTCCGAGCCCTTATTTTCCGGATTACGTTTTTCGTCTTACCTGATTTCCGGAACCCGCCGTTCCCCGGACTCGATCCCGGTCGTCGTCCACCGTGGCCGGCTCCGGCTCCTCCTCCTCCGGGGCCTCCGCTCCGCCGACGCAACACTGTGAGCTAGGCGGACAAACTGATTGCGTCGGGAAAGCCCTCCACTCGGAGGCGAGCCGTCGGCCGGCGAGCGCGAAGAGGAGGGGCGGAGCGGCGCCACACCGTCCCGCAGCGTTCGCTCGGAAAAAAACAAACGCGGCCTTTACGTACCTCCGGCCACGTAAATCGCGGTCTCCAGAAACGTCCGCGGGGCTACGTTTCCAGAATGAGCTTGGGTTGGGGATGTCATATGGCCAAGTTGCTTTGCCATTCTTCTTGACCGCTTGTTCCACTTCAGTAGTTGTTAACACAACTGTTTGGTTAAAAAGTGTCTTTTAAATAAAGTAAAGTTTATTTATAAACTAATTTAGAGAGGATCACGTGCTTATGATTGCTTGCAGCTAGCCCCGCATTATTCAATTTATGATTCACCAATCAGACGATTCCTAATCCACTATAAATACCCTCAGTTTCATATAACAGCCATCTTTGTTTTGAAGAATCCCCCCTTACCCCTACTCCTCCCCCTTTCCTAGATGGGTGGCACGGTGGCCTAGTGGTTAGCACTGTTGCCTCACAGCAAGAACGTCACTGGTTCTAGTCCTTACCAAGCCAGCCGACGTTTCTTTGCGAGGTTAACACATTCTCCCCGTACTCATGTGGGATTCCCCCGGGTTCCCATGGGTTTCCTCCCACTGTCCAAAAACATGCAACTTAAGTTAATTGACTAATTCAAATCGGCACCATAGACATGCTCAGTAAGTAGTTATCTCTTAAGAGCAATCACTATCTGTTCATTAACTACTACAGGAGGGGAGGTCTTGAGATCTACCTGAGCTCAAACTCTCCTCTAGCTTTGCAAATGGGAGGGTGCCCCGGGCTCGAGGATCTTATGAGCCCAGAGCTCTCTCCTGGGACAGCATGAACTCTTGAATCAACATTGGGTTTGTCCACATTTGTCCCAACATTGAGTTAAAATAACCCAGCATTTTTATAGTGTACCAGTTTATGTCAGATCATGTAAAAAAAAAAAAGCCAGGCTAACTCTGATTCCAGCGACGCTCCAGGGACAGACGAGTCTTCGCTGAGGCCATCTTCCAGCCTAAACCACGGCGAATGAAGCTCTGCACAAGACTTTTGGCCAGCGGAGAAATTAAAATGGTTGTGCCCAACTGAGTCTGGTTCCCTCAAGGTTTTTTTTCTTCACTCCTATCAGGTGAAGTTTTTTTTCCCTCTCCGCTGTCGCCACTGCCTCGCATGGTTCAGGATTGGTAGAGCTACGCATTGATGAATTTGCTCTTCAGTGTTTGAACTCTCAGTAATGATTAAATCACACTGAACTGAGCTAAACTGAACTGAACTGAACTTAAACACTAAAACCTGAACCACACTGTTCCAGTTACTATGACCATTTATGTGAAGCTGCTTTGACACAATCTACATTGTAAAAGCGCTATACAAATAAAGCTGAATTGAATTGAATAACTTTTAAGTACATGCTAAAAAGTACTGAGTTGCATCAACCCAATTTTGGGTCAAAAATGGATAAACACAACAGTTTGGCTAAAAATATAGTTGAAATCAAATGTAAAACATTAACTTAATGTCAGGTTTGTCCATATTTGACCCAAAATTGGGTTAATATAGCATATTTAAAAGCCGCCCTTTAGTTGCCTGGCATCCAAACATCCAATTCATGCCAAAATTACACAAAATTCAACTAGCCTCAGAATGCAAAGTTTGGTGAAAAACTGTATAACAAAGAGTGCAGGCAACTGGAAATAACTTAAGCTGGACTGCTAAATGAAGCAAATGACTCAGATATGAATTAGATTTGTCATAGATAGTTTTATATGTTCAACGGAACAAACAAGGGTCTATCAGCATCATTACATAATGAAATTACATCCGCTTAGTTCTTTACAATGATATCCGGTGAACTGAAAGTAATAGTCTTTCCTGGAAACTCCTCAAGTTTGGAAAGCACATCCAGTGCCACTTCATCCACTGACAGAGGAGTAAATATCCAGGGAGAGCAATGAGTAAAAACCTGGGAATCGGATCAATCTAAACTCAAGCAATATGCACTCAGTAAACTCAATAAACAGTCTTATCCGTCGTCTACATCTAATCCTCATGTGTTTGTTGCTAATCTGACTTCATGCTGGTTAAAGTTGGACATTGTGGCTGTTGAATCACACGTGGCAACACAACAGTCGTGCTCTTGAAAACATTTGGATGTCTCTGGCCGCCAGCAAAGAGGACTTGTGTTTGTTCTTTTCTCAGCTCAGGAATAAGTTAAAGGCTGTTGTTTATATGACGGTTGACTTTTGTGTCTTTTTCTTTCATGACATCACCGGTGAAGTATCCTGTTCAAAGTTCCTACGTCGTAATGAGGTGTTACGTGAAGGTAAACAGCGATTCTCATCAAGTGGAATTTAAGAAAGAATAAAGAAAAAAAAACTGGTTAACTTTATCTAGTCTTTCATTGATCATTTTTCATATGTATGCAATTCTTTAGATTTTTAAAAAACATATGTACATTTATAAAGCTATACTTTCTATTATAACATATTAGCATCAAACTACAAAGGGTGCTGTTATCAGCCTCTTTTTTTTAAATTGGGAAATTAATATAGTAGAGTTTATTATTTGAGCTAACAGGAATGTAAATAAAAGCATTTGTGTTAATCTTCCATTCATTGCTCTCTACATTTATCAACTATGTTGACTTCTGTTTAGAAAATTGGAAATGTGAAAAGGGTTCATTGCTCATCTATAGTATACTTGTGTGATATCATCTTTGTGTCTTAGCACCCAATTTTATGAGATATCACTTTAAAATTATTGTAGAAAATGTAGCCCTATATACATTTCTGGAGATCGCGAATTATGTAGCCAGAAGTATGTATGGCTGCATTTCGTCTTTAAAACGACTGATATAGTGTGGTATGATGCATTTCCTTTTCATGCTTACTAGCTGACCGCTAACCTCCCTATGGACGACTTTCCCTCTGTTACCAGTTTGTCCAATGGCTCACTGCGTACGTCGGAGGATTTGAGATGCAAAGCGGAGTTGACCGCGACGACAAGGGGGTTTAAGTCTGGCGAAGAATGGGTTCAGAAAGCAGGTAAGACAAAAGCCCCTTTCACACATACAGACCTTTCCGGCAATTTCTCGTAAAGATCTCTATGTGTGAACAGGCCCTTTTTTGAAAATACCGGTAAATTCCTTCTGGCTATTTTCTGGAAAGAGAAGTTGTAACATTACCGGTAATTTGGCAGTATGCTGCACTGTGTGAACGCAGACGGAAGATTGCCGGAAAGAACGCGTTCCAGTCTAGAACGCGCTGACGTAAGATGTCTACTTTAGCCAATCAGAACACTCAGACGCATTCACGTCCGCGCAGTTTGTAAGAAAAAAGCCTATGAATGTTTTTCCCAGACACTTTTAACTGCTAGATGTTACTCAGATAACGTTTCTATCTTCCATCTTAATGCCAACTGTGGAAACAATTATCGATAAAATGCTTATGATAAGCCGCTGTTTGTTTACCTTCAAGTTCTGACTTGTGTGCACATATGAGCCGGTAAGAGCCAGCACACACACATATCATGTACATCTCAACATGCGAAAGTGTTTCTCTATATGTTTTCATTGAAGTTTTTCACAATACTTATTCATCCACAGAGTTTGTAATGTAGTCAAATGTTTAGAAATACAAGCGCAGCTCATTTCTGGTTAATGATGTCAGAATTTACCGATATTTTGGAATGGATGTGTGAACAGTATTTTCCGGAAAAAGTCTGTAACATCCTCGCCTGTGTGAACAGCACTTTTTTTAATCTACCGGTAAATTCTTTATGGATATTTACCTGTATCACTGTGTGAAAGAGGCTAATGACACAAGCCAAAAAACAAACAAACAAACAAACAAACAAACAAACAAACAAGTAAATAACAGGGTAAGAATGTAGTAAAATCTGGCTGCAAGATTGCTTTAAAAATGTTTTGGTTGGGTTTAGGGAGATGGGTGAGCGCTGATCAATCTGTGCTTTTTACTATTTACTATTACACTATTGGTTGGGTTTAGAGAAGGGGTTGGTGGGGGCATTGGTCAGTTGATCAGTCAGTCAGTCAGTCAGTCAGTCAGTCAGTCGACAGCAGCCTCTGGTGGATTTACACGAGAAGAGCAGGTGAGAATGACACTCGCGAGGGAAATTTGAGATCTCAAAAAGCATACACAGCAGCTTCTGGTGGATTTGCGAAAACAAAAAAGAAAAACAAAAATCTAGCTCCTGGGACACTCTCCAGACATGTATATAGAGGTACATATTCAGAATGAGCCTGGGTTGTATTAAATTCATACTCATATTTTACTTATCCATTCAACACAACAACCAGTTCCAATGTCTTCAAAAGTCCTGGAACAAACTGGCATCTTTGTTTACCAGTCCAGTGTACTGT
Organism: Danio rerio; assembly: GCF_052040795.2. NCBI lineage: Eukaryota > Metazoa > Chordata > Actinopteri > Cypriniformes > Danionidae > Danio > Danio rerio. The sequence goes on along the minus strand of NC_141036.1, from coordinate 5,225,970 downwards.
GGCTAATATCAGGCGTAAATCAGCCAAAGGCCCAATGATCACTCTGACCTTTTCACATTTTCAGGTGAATGCCCTAATGTTATGGAACAAATAACCTGCAGTGAGTGCTGGAGCTGTGTGCACTTTCATCTTTATCAGAAACATAAAGGAAGGTGAAAAAAATAGATACACTTTTCTCCAGCCATTAATGCAGGCTGCTACTGTGACACTAAAAGGACCGTTATCAAGTAAGAGCTATTAACGTGCTTCATTTATATGGGCTTCTTTCCTCCTCATGCGTACCTCTAATGAAGCTCAGCCAGCGAGGTATGCCATGTTTCTATAACACCAAAAACAGTAACATCATAGAAAGCAATACCACTGACAGTAACACCACAGGAACTAACACTAAAGACAGTAACACCACAAATAGTAACACCACAGACAGTAACACCTCTGAAACACCACAGATAGTTACAAAGAACAACACAACACCTGCAGTGAGGACTGGATTCATGTATATGTGTCTTTATCGGAACATAAAAATAGTTGAGGATTATAAGGATACAGCGATAAAAGGAACATTATCAAGTGCAACTAGTGAAACTAACACCAAAAGGCAGTAACACTATAGTATAAATAGTAACACCACAGATAGTAATACCAAAGATAGTGATACCGAAGACCATAACACCACAGATAGTAGCATCACAAATATTAACACTGTAAAGACTGTAACACCGCAGATAGTAGCACCATGGAGAGTAACACCACAAACAGTAAAACCACAGATAGTAACAACAAAGACAGTAACACCACAGATAATTACACCATAGAGACTAACACCACAGACAGTAACACCGTAGAGACTAACACCACAAACAGTAACAGCAAAGACAGTAATGCCACAAACACTAACACCATAGAGAGTAAAACCAAAGACAGTAAAACCACAGATAATAACACCACAGAGTGTAAAACCACAGACAGTAACACCACAAATAATAACACCATAAAGAGTAACACCAAAGGCAGTAAAAACACACATAGTAACACCAAAGACAGTTACACCACAGATATTAACACAATAGAGACTTACGCCAAAGACAGTATCACCACAGACAGTAACACCAAACAGAATAACACCAAAGACCGTAAAAACACAAATAGTAACACCAGAGAGACTAACACCAAAGACAGTAAAACCACAGATACTTACACCACAGACAGTAACACCACAGTGAGTAATACCAAGGACAGTAACACCACAGATAATAACACCATAGAGACTAACACTAAAGACGGTAAAACCACAAATAGCAACACCACAAACAGTAACACCAAAGACAATAACATCACAGATATAACACCAAAGACAATAACAACACAGATAGTAACACTACAGACAGTAACATCAGAGACAGCAACACCACCAATAGTAACACCACAGACAGTAACACCAAAGACAATAACGCCACATATAGTAACACCACAGATAAGAACCCCATAGAGACTAACACCAAAGAAAGCATCACCACCAATAGTAACACCACAGACAGTAACACCAAAGACAACAACACCAGATAGTAACATACCAGATAAAAACCCCATAAAGATGAACACCAAAGACAATAACACCACCACAGATAGTAACACCAAAGACAGTATTACCCCAGATAGTAACATCGTAGACAGTAACACCATGGACAATAACACCACAGATAGTAACACCAAAGACAGTAACACCACAGATAGTAACACCACAGATAGTAACACCACAGACAGCAATACCATAGACAGTAACACAACAGATAGTAACACCACAGACAGCAATACCATAGACAGTAACACCACAGATAGTAACACCACAGACAGCAATACCATAGACAGTAACACCACAGATAGTAACACCACAGACAGCAATACCATAGACAGTAACACCACAGATAGTAACACCACAGACAGTAATACCACAGACAGTAACACCACAGATAGTAACACCACAGACAGCAATACCATAGACAGTAACACCACAGATAGTAACACCACAGACAGTAATACCACAGACAGTAACACCACAGATAGTAACACCACAGACAGCAATACCACAGACAGTAACACCACAGATAGTAACATCTTAGAGTCTACATAGAACACATAACCGGAAGTGCTGAATCTGTGTCCATCTTTATCCGAAAAGTAAAAGAAGGTAATATATAGAAAGACTTTTCCCATACTTTCTGTTACTATGGTACTAGAAGGGCCATGATCATGTAAGGGCTATTAAAGTGTGTTTCATTTACATGAGCTTCTTTCCTCTACGCGCTTATCTTTAATGAAGCTCAGCCAGCGAGGTATGGCGTGTCTCTATAGTAACCTTTCAGGATCAAATCCCGCTGATAGTTTTGTTTTGCTCTTTTTTTTTTTTATCAAAGGTCCGTGCGTGTCACCGGGAAGCAGAGGATTGATACAACAGTTGACGTCAGAGCTCAGACTCCAAGCAAAGATTGTTTATCGCAGTGTGAAATGCTTGTGAGCTCAGTGTGTGTGAAACTCGGGGAATGTTTGGTCCGATGACCTCAAGATTATGTGACGGCAGAGCTCCGGTATCAGAAATGCTGTATGAATGCACAGATGGATCTCGTTTTGGACACTGACTTTACAGCTGCTGTGCTGAATTTATAAAAGAGACACATATATACAGTTGAAGTCAGAATTAATCGACCTCTAGTGATTTTTTTTCTTTTTTAAATTTTTCCCAAATGATGTTTAACAGAGCAAGGAATTTTTTTTACAGTATTTTTCTATAATATTTTTTCTTCTGGAGAAAAGTCTTACTTGTTTTATTTCAGCAAGAATAAAAGCAGTTTTTAATTTTTTTAAAACTATTTTTAGGTCAATAATATTAGATCCCTTAAGCAATATTTTTCTTTGATTGTCTACAGACCAAACCACTGATATACAATCACTTCTGACCAATCAAATGCTCTCTAGTATCTGGCATGCCCAGACCCCTTCTCAGGGAAGAAGCTTCTCATTTGCTTTTTATTTAAAGCACAGTAAAAAACAACCCCTATTAAGAAAACCCCTATTTATAAAAAATAAAAAACGATTAAAATGTACCTAAAAGAATCATCACACATAAAATAAAAATAAATAAAATAAATTTAAAGTTTTCTGGGAGGGTAAGACAGACCCATTATTTCATTTTAGTTTTATTTTAAATAAATTATATTTAATAATATAATAATATATTTAATAATTAATAATATAAATAATAAATTTATATATATATATATATATATATATATATATATATATATATTATATATATTAATTTTTTTAATTTTATTTATTATATTTTTTTATTAAAATTTTTATTTTATTATATTTTATTTTATTTTTAATTTTATTTTTAATTTAATTTAATTTAATTTTATTTTATTTTATTTTATTTTATTTTATTTTATTTTATTTTATTTTATTTTATTTTACTTTATTAAAACCTTGACCATTAGCCTTTGTGCATATCATGAAACACTGTTAGCACCACAGTTCGCTCAGACTCACCCAGAAAAATAACAAACATGAATGAATTTGATTAATCAATATTAATATAACATGAAACACAGGGTTAAAAATTTCTTAATTGTGTTAAATATCCCCAGACACAAATATGTACACAGTAACACAGTAGGAAAGTGGGCAGATAAACGTGATGGATGTGACGAACACAACACGTATGTTTACCTCAGAATAGTAAGTGAATTCTTGTGTCATATTTCTATTAATCTATTTATCATTTACAAAGACTGACAGCCATGGAAATGATTCTTGTTAAACTAATTAAATACAATAAATTTAGTGAGGGTTTTTTTCAGTACAGATAAATGTGAGAGCAGCTGCAAGTTCAAACATATAAACACACTTAGCTGCATCCCTAAGTTTGTTTGACCAAAACAGCCAGCATCTACATTTTTCTTCCAAACTAATGCCAAAAAAATCCATATATGGCATCCATAAAATCTCTTTTTATTCAACACAAACTAGTCCAGCAAACCATAAGCTTCCGAAAAATAACCGCTAAAAAAAGTTCTTTTCTAATGTTGAAATAAACTCATTCAAAATTAATGTATTAAAAACAAAAAAGCTCAATAAATGCGACCAACATCATGTTATTAGGATTAGCTCACGTGACAAAGCTTGAAAGAATACCAAGGAATTTCCCTCTGGTTCAGGACAGCTGAAAGGCATTGATGAAACTATGAGACCTGTGTCATGTGATAGAACTGTACAAGACAGTTTCTAGGTATCTGTCTTCTGTGAAGGTGAACAGTAAATCAGTCTAGCCCAGCACAAAAGTCAAAACAGAAAAAAAGAAACACACACGTTTGTTCTGGTTTCATGTTTTATAAGGTCATCCCAAAGCTGTAATGATGTTTGTTCAATACAGACTGTACAGTATATTCTGTCGTCCCCGACCCTACTCTTCACCCAAACACTCACAGAAAAAAATCCACACCTTTACATTTTCTAAATATTTCAGTCTGGATGATTTATGAGGTGATTTAAAGAATAAAATGTCCCTTCAAGGTTAAAAATTAGTGGTATACTTGACATTTGGACCCCGCAGTGTAGTGATTACCAGGACACACAAACACTTTACTGAGTGATGTCAAAATCAAATCTTTTAAGAATCATCTCTACTCACATTTTTTAAAGTATCTACATATTTCTAGAATTGCATTTACTTATCATCTTTTCTGCTTTTTCATTACATTATGGTACTTTGTGTTCCCATACTAATTTTTGCATATATCCTATGCAAAGTTTTACTATTAGGACAGGAACTGAACACTTCAGGGAATATCACTAAAAAAAGTAACACAACTGACATTAAAACCACAGACAGTTAAACCACAGACAGTAACATAACAGAGAGTAAAACCACAGAGAGTAGCATTACATTGAGTAAAACCACAGAATTTGACACCATAGCGAGTAACACCACAGAGAGTAACAGTACAGAAGGTAACACCACAGAGGAACAGCACAGAGAGTAACAGCACAGAATGTAACACCATAGAGAGTAACACAACAAAGATTTACACCACAGAGAGTTACACCGCAAAGAGTAACACCAAAGAGTTACACCAGAGAGAGTAACACCACAGAAAGTTACACTACAGAGTAACACCACAGAGTTATACCAGAGAGTTACAGCACAGAAAGTAACACCACAGAGAGTAATACCACAGAGTAACACAACAGAAAGCAACACCACAGAGAATAACTACACAAAGTTACACCAGAGAGAGTATCGCCACAGAAAGTTACACCACAGAGAGTAACAGCACAGAGTTACACCAGAGAGTGTAACAGCGCAAAGAGTTACACCATAGAGAGTAACACCACAGAGAGTTACACCACAAAGGGTTACACCACAGACAGTAACACTGCAGAGATTGACACCACAGTGAGTAACACCACAGAGATTGACACCACCGTGTTATACCAGAGAGTAAAACTACAAAGTTACACCACAGTGGTAACAACACAGAGAGTGACACCACAGAGTTACACCATGGAGAGTAACACCACAAAGTTACACCACATTATAACCAACACAAAGTGTAACAACTCAGAAATTTAAACCACAGAGAGTGACACCACAAAGTGTTTGACCACAGAGGGTAACTCCACAGAGAGTAACACCACAGAATAACACTATAGAGAGTAACAGCATATAGAGTAACATCACAGAGTTACACCACATAGAGTAACACCACAAAGAGTTACACCACAGTGTTAACAACACAGAGAGTAATGTCACAGTTACACCATAGAGAGTAACACCACAGAGTTACACCACAGTGTTAACAACACAGAGAGTAACACCTCAGAAAGGTAAACTATAGAGACTTACAACACAGAAAGTAACACCACAGAGAGTAAAACTATAGAGGGAAACACCTCAGAAAGTTAAACCACAAAGAGTTACACCACAGAGAGTAAAACCATAGAGGGTAACACCACATAGAGTAACACCACAGAGAGTTACACCACAGAAAGTAACAACACAAAGAGCAAAACCATAGAGAGTTACACCACAAAGAAAAACACCACAGTGTTAATGATACAGAGAGCAACACCTCAGAGAGTTACACTACAGAGAGCTGCACCACCAAAAGTAACACCACAGTGAGTTACACCAAAAGGGAATAACACCACCACCAACAATAACATCTCAGAAAATAACATTACATACAGAAACACTAAGTACAGACAGTATCACCACAGTGAGTATTACTACATACGGAAGGCCAAAACATGGAGAAAAATATGCATTAGAAAAACATGTACCGTGGACATGGCCACAGTTGCAATAACCATACTTCTGAGTCATTGAGTCATAAATATTTAGCTGATAAGTTATTAATATCCAGCCAAAACTACAATATCACCCACAATAAGCATGCACCAGACCATTCATCACTGAAATATATGGACTGAAACAATCATCCTCACAGTGTGCATCATGTTGTGAGGGTGTTTTTCAGCCATCAGCTCAAGAGATGATGATGAATGCTACACAATACATTCAGATGTTGGATGAGAAGCTGCTCCCCTCGGCCAAAGCCTAAACGAGGAAGTTTGTTTTTCACCAGGACAGCGGCTAGCAGTGACTGCCAAAGCAACGCTGGAGTGGCTTAAAATAACGAGGACTGACGCCCCAGAGACTCTCAGATGAAGCCGTGACCTCGTTCGGCCTCCGAATCTCCTTCGCTGCTGATCCACATCAATCCTGCTGCTGCACATCTACTGAAACTGATGCTGAAACATCAATTATCATGAACTCCGAAATAGAGGATGCACAAACATCCACACCTGATATTTCAGCTCTTGAATTTCCTCTTTTAAAATAATAATAATAATGAAAACAATGATAATAATAATAGTAATATTAATAATAATATTTGTTTTTTGGGGGGTAAGTGGAACTCTCGTAGACATAAAAGGTCTAAATATTCTAAAAAATGAATGCAAAAATGATTTATATTCCATACTTTTTTAAGAGCATATTAATAAAGTTTAATTATTTAAAATAAAATCAGCTCTCATCAAAACTATAACAAAATATTGGATAGTATCTGTTCAGATTAGCAATTACAGTTATTAGTTTTAAATAAGTTACCAAAAACAGATAAAATGTCCTAATAATAATTCATAATTACATTTTCAGTAGCAAAAAATAATAAAAAATAAATAAAAATAATAATACAAAATTTGTAGATTAGTGTTTCTAGACACTATTTCTTTATACATAACAAAGAATAGCTAACACTTTACAGGCTTATTACATGCCTATTATTAAGATATTGGCTGTTGTACGTATTTTGCATGATCTTATTCTACCTCCCTAATAACTAAACCCAAATATACCTTAACAATTATTAATAAACAGAAAAGTAGGCATTTATTGAGGTAAAAGTCATAGTTAATGGTAACTTATTAATAGTGAGTATTGTACCTTAAAGTAAAGGTAAATATTGGTAGAAAATATAGATAAAAAGGTACAAAATGAATAAATAAATAAAAAATAATAATGTTTTTCATTTACAATGAGGACGTTTATGATTATAATAATATGTTAATATGATAATGTATTTCAAAATCTGCTTTCTTACCTTCTTACATCGGTTCTGAAGATTGTAAAATAGCTTATAAAAAACTTTATCATTTCTTTTCATCCAATTTCACCATTAATTGTTGCATTTACTAATGAACAATTTACAACATTTATTAACTTTGGTATGATAATTATGTTTACATTTCAACTTTTAACTACGGACAATTTGTTTGCACCTATTCCGCATGTCTTTGGACTGTGGCCGAAACCAGAGCACCCTGAGCAAACTCTAGCCAACACGGGGAGAACATGCAACTTCCACAAAGAAATGCCTACTGGCCCAGCCAGGACTCGAACAAGCGACCTTCTTGCTGTGAGGCCACAGTGCTAACCACTGAGCCACCATGCCGCCCTTGATGTGTTGTTTATATGGTAAAAATGTTAGTATTAAACCTCATTGTATAGAGTTTTTGTAAAACGAAGTCAAAAACAAATAAACTTTAATTAATATTTAGTACAATGATTATTTTGTGTAACAGTTGTATTGAAACCATTCCATTCTGATTTACCTCAACTGATTTAGATGAATACTTCATTTATACTTTATTTAGGGAGAAAGACAGTTTTTTCTTGTAAAACATTCTCCAGTAAACTTAAATATGTCTGTCATTCGTACATACTTAGCAGGCACACCACCTTATAAAATGATAAGATTTAGGTTGTGATATCGAGTGACCAAAATTCAATGTCTAGCGATTGTCAAAGGACAACGTTATTTTGATGCCCAATAACAGCATCAAATGACGTTGCTATTTAGTTGATTTTAGGTTGTGTTGGAAAATGACCAAAATCCAATGTCAAGTCAACATCTCAAACCAACATCATATTGACGTCAAATACTGGCATTTATTCATTAGGTTTGGCAACCAACGTCTGATAAACGTCATAGTAACATCATTAAACGTTGATATTTGGTTGATTTTAGGTTGCGTTGGAAAGTGACCAAATTCCAACGTTTGTCTGACATTGGATACTGATGTTCTGACGTTGAGTTTTGACATCAAACCCAATTTTCATTTTTACGCAGAATGCAACATCCCCCGACTCTGGGGTACAACGTCAATCTTATTTTTAAGATTTAATACACTTTTTAGGGTTTAGTACTGTAAAAAATATTTGAAAATTGTTTAATTTATGCTTTTTGCATATTGCATTATGGGAGCTTGTTTTTCCTTCCAACAATTTTTAACCTAAACAGTTGTAAAGAGAGAATTTTATGAACATTTTTAATAGTTTAAAGTGATATATTGTCTGGGTTGGTGTTGTATATTAAAGTACAAAAACCCTGTAATAAACCGCCAGAGCAAAGCAGTGGCGCAGTAGGTAGTGCTGTCGCCTCACAGCAAAAAGGTCGCTGGTTCGAGCCTCGGCTCAGTTGGCGTTTCTGTGTGGAGTTTGCATGTTCTCCCTGCGTTCACGTGGGTTTCCTCCGGGTGCTCCGGTTTCCCCCACAGTCCAAAGACATGTGGTACAGGTGAATTGGGTAGGCTAAATTGTCCATAGTGTATGAGTGTGTGTGGATGTGTGTGTGGATGTTTCCCAGAGATGGGTTGCGGCTAAAAGGGCATCCGCTGCGTAAAAACTTGCTGGATAAGTTGTTGGTTGTTGGCCGACAAGAAAATGAATGAATGAATGAATAAACCGCCAGTAAATTTTCAGACTTATTTCACAGACTTATTTCTCTACGTATAATTTCTTATAGGTTATATTATCTTAAACAACTAAAATCTACCTGCCAAAATTCCCCTTTTTCCAGGGAGAATCCTTTGTACCCTCCCGTTTTGTTATTTTTCCTGGAAAACTACCCCTGGGCCTCAGCTTTTTTGGTACAGTCTGTAACACCTCCAGGTCACAGACTTTGGTATAGTATCAGATCGCACAGCCGCAACCACCACCACAGTAACACCACAGTACAGTTATTAAACTGGTACACAACTGTGTTATTCAGACACCTCACCTCACCATTACCACCCTTCCCATCCCCCGGTCTCCTGGGTTTTCAGAGACAAATGATGGCAGGTATGGATTAAAATGTCAATTAAAGTCACTTTGTTAACATCCAACATTAAAAGTCAACAGAGCAGAGATCAACACCCCTAATGCAATCCACAACCGTAAATGAATGGAAAACTTGTGAATTACTAAATATACTTAAAATAACGGTTGGTTAACAGATATTTATTATAGATGTAGATAGACAGTGCTCTGTTAAAGCTGGCACCTTAATAGTTTAGCACATGTAAGATCATTTCAGTGCACTGGGATTAATATCTTTACAGTAAATACTTTACATGTCACCATCTCTCATTTCTCCCTGAGATTGCAACACCTCCCTGATTTTTCCAGAGTCATTCATTCATTTTCTTTTCAGCTTAGTCCCTTTATTAATCTGGGGTCGCCACAGCGGAATGATCCGTCAATTTATCCAGCATATGTTTTACGCAGCCGATGCCCTTCCAGCTTAACACCCATACACTCTTTCACATACATATACTATGGCCAATTTAGCCTATTCAATTTGGACTGTGGGAAACCGGAGCACCAAGAGGAAACCCACGTCAACACAGGGAGAACATGCAAACTCCACACTGAAATGCCAACTGACCCAGCTGAGGCTCAAACTAGCGACTTTCTTGCTGTGAGGCGATCGTGCTACCCACTGCGCCACCGTGACGCCCCTTTTTTGACCCTCAAAACGAATTAAAACCCTTGATTATCTTACTTTCAGAAGTTAATAAGATAATGGAATTTAAAGCAGCTGTGAGTGGAAAAAAAGCTGATGCCAAATGGGAAAAATAACTATATGATGAGGAAAAGCGAACGATGACATATCAGTGATCCCACACCGATGAGGAACATCTGCACACAAATGCATTTGTCTCCTGTCAGTCTTCATTCACTGTTATTTCAAGTCGGAGTGATCATAAACTCTTTTTTTTGGAGAAACACTGGTCCAGCATCAAGAATCTGACTGCTATAAAACCCTTGGAAAGAGCTGCTCGCAAATCAAATCAGATGTTTCACATGTGCTATAATTTCTACAACTTCACTGCTAATTAATCCTCCCTGAATATAAACAGTCGGGCATGCTTAAATGGCTGTTTCTGTGGATTTTTACCAAGTACACTCAAATAAAGAGGTGTCAGATTCACTGCATGACAGATTTTGTAAGCTGTGCAGGAAGTAGAGTTTTCTTCATTGAGATTTGGATTTAAATTATTGCTCTGTGACATACAAAAGTTGATTCTTATATATTACATTTTGCCCAAAGTGACTTACAACTGGCATTCAGCAATTTAACAAGGAAAGGCAATACACACAAGAAGTGCTAATTAATTGATGAATTAATTAAGTGTAGAGTTATGAGAGGGTAGTGTTTCTTTTATAGAAAGAAGAGCAGGCCAGGATTGGAGGACTGGGCGAATTCCAGGTGGGCCGCTCCGTATTTTGGCTGCAAGGGCCGGGGTCCCTAGCTGCCTGCAATCTCAGCAGTCGCACTTCCTTCCTTCCTTCCTTCCTTCCTTCCTTCATTCCTTCATTCATTCATTCATTTATTCTACCATAGCCCCACTCTTTTAATTTATTATTTTACCACAGCTTCACTCGTATTTTCTCACAGCCCCATGAGCAGATAGCAGCCCGCAGGTTAATGATGACGTAATTATCATTCGACTCCCCAACAGCGGCACCTTGTTCATCAGCAAAATAATTTGATAGAGATACGCAAGGGATGAAAAATAGACAATAAAAAGCGCAAAGGTGGCACTGAAAAGGCCAGAGTTTAAAAAGCTGAGTACATGTTACATTAAAACCAGCGGCAGAGAGAGTACAACAATACATGAAGACGATAAAACAGCCGGTAAGCTAACGTTAGGCTCGTTAGAAGCAGTGCAAAACAATGATGTCTGCAAACCATCAACAGCAGCAGCCAGTTTGCCCCTAATAGTGAAGATCCAAGCCCCGTAACGTTACCAAGAACCAGTAATGGTCCCAACACACTAGAATGGAAGGTAGGATTGTCATAGAGTGAATATAAGAAATTGAATAATTAATATTAAAATTAATGAATACTACACCTGCTCAATGAAAAAAAGACAATTAATGAAATCAGATGATTCACGCCCACATAGCAAAATATCTCTGGCCCAGTTCTGGCCCACTCAATCAGCTTTTGCTTGGCCCACATGCCGCAGTTAATTACGGTACATCACTGGATCAAGTCTGGCTTCCAGACAAGAGCAAAGCATGGACCATATCTGGGCCAAGTCACAGCCAAGTTACCTATAACTGAGCCTGAACTGGGCCAGATATGTTGGTGTGTCACGACTGCAATGAAACTGATAAACCCATGAATCATTGCACTTTATGCGTGCTACGTGGGTGCTTTTTCTCAAAGTGACCTGATTGGTAGAATTTTTGGGTCAAGGGTCAAGATGGGCCAATCTTATATGGCCCACATATCAATTATTACCATCTGGGCCAAATACTGCATTTTACATCTGGCCCATGTATTGTGTGCCGCCCTAAAGACATGCTGTATGCAAGTTCCCAATGAATGCCTGCTGTGCCAGATTTATGCCAAATCTGGGCCAAAATTCTTTGCTACCTGAGAAAGTGCACTGATCAGACTTGAACAAATGTCAATTTAAAAAAAAAATCTCCCCACTTTTTGCAAAAATTAGTGATTTAGTAAACAATATAACAAAATAGTAGCGCTTTAAACAGGAATTTAGAATTTTTGGAGCGGGATACCAATGGTCTAATCTGATTCAATGATCTATGCTAAGCTTAGCTAAAATTGCTCTCGCCAGACCTGTAAAAGGGTTCATTTTTTTTCAAAACTCTGGCCATGTTTTGGAAATTGAGTCATGTAGTACACAATGTAACTACAGAATAGTCAATATTTAACAAGAATTTGAAATGTGAAATTTTTGGAGCGATGTGCTAATAGTCTGAATCAATTGCTAATTTGAGCTAAAAGTGCTCTTGACAGACCTGGAAAAAGGTGTATTTTCTCAAAGATTTTGCCAGTTTTGAAATTTGAGAAATTTAGTACACAATGTAAACGAATAGTCGTACCGTAAACAAGAATTTTAAATTTTTGGCGCGAGATGCTAATGGTGTAATCTGATTCAGTGGTTTATGCTAAGCTAAGCTAAGCTAAACTAAGTTACGATAAAAGTGCTCTCGACAGAGTTGAAAAAGGTAAATTTTTCTCAAAGATCTCACCAATTTTTTGGAGAAATTGAGTCATGTAGTACACAGTGTAACTACACAATAGTCAAGCTTTAAATAGGATCTTTTTTTTCTTTTGAGCGAGATTCTAATGGTCTAATCTGATTCAATGATCTATGCTAAGCTAAAAGTGCTCTTGACAGACCTGGAAAAATTTACATTTTTCTCAAAACTTTCACCAATTCTTGGAAACTGATTCATTTAGTACACAATGTACCAGAATAGTCAAGCTTTAAATAGGAATTTTGAATTTTTGCAGTGAGATGCTAATGGTCTAATCTGATTCAATGATCTATGCTAAGCTAAGCTAAGATAAAAGTGCTCTTGACAGAACTGGAAAAAGGTCATTTTTTTGGAAATGGAGTCATGTAGTACATAATGTAACTACATAATAGTCAAGCTTCAAACTTGAATTTTTAATTTCTAACGGTCTAATTGTCTAACTGGTCACACTTTACAATAAGGTTCATTAGTTAATGTTAAGTAATGCATTTACTAACATGAACAAACACTGAACAATACGTTTACTACAGTATTTAATCATGTTGATAAATGTTAGTTAATGAAAATACAGTTGTTCATTGTTAGTTCATGTTAACTCATGGTGCATTAACTAATGTTAACAAGCATAGACTTGAATGTTAATAATGCATTAGTAAATGTTCAATTATGATTAATAAATACTGTACAAGTGTTGTTCATGATTAGTTCGTTAGTAAATGCATTAACTAATGAACCTTATTGTAAAGTGTTACCGTCTAACTCGAGAGGAGTTGTAAAAACAAGCCTACTTCTCAAAAGAAATTGGAGTGTTCCCTAAAAAACAAGAATCCCTGTGTCTGTTATTCACTGGCTGACAGCGGAGAATCTCTGAAACGCTGGACTGAGTTCAGTGAAGAGTTTTGGCCTAAACAGTGTCAACCGCTCACTCATCTCTTCAGAAATCAGTTTCTTCATCCCAAACAGAGCCGTCCCTGTCTCTACATGTCACATAGCATTGCTCTCTAAAGTCCTACAGGGAAAAAAAAAGCCTTTTTCTCATCCCTACAGCTCTGAACCAGCTGGTTTGAGCACCTCAGGCTCTGAGCTTGACTATGCAAGTCATTTGTTTTAATGCAGTCACCAGTGGATCCAAGAGCTTGATTCAGAGCGGCTCACGCTGATGTAACCGTTGGCCGAGATCTTCATCTGTTTTCCGGACAGGCAGATACATGTAGATGTGGATGAGCTCTTGCTGATATAAATCAATACTAAGAAGACAATTTCAGGAATATTTTGGTCTCTTTTCCAATTTCTACGAACATCTGAACACAGAGATTCATTGCTGGTATCATTTAGTTTTTTTAAAGTACAAGTACTCAAGGTTTGCTGATACCAGTTTAACAGTTTTAGACCACACATGATCACAAAATAAAAGCTAAATAAAAAATGTAATTAAAATAAAATATTTTTAAAAAGTTTAATAAAGTAATAAAGTAAAATACATAAATATAAAATAATACAATTTAAAATAATATATATATATATATATATTTTTTTTTTTAATATATATACTTTACTTCGGCTTAGTCTCTATTTAAGAGGTCGCCACAGTACAATGAACCACCAACCCTTTCGGCATATGTTTCACACAGCAGATGCCCTTCCAGCCGCAACTGGTAAACACCCATGCACTCTCATTAACATAATCACATGCACTACAGACAATGTAGTTCATTCAATTCCCCTACAGCGCATGTGTTTGGACTGTGGGGTAAACCGGAGCACCCAGAGCAAACCCACACCAACACGGGGAGAACATGCAAACTCCACGAAGAAATCCCAACTGACCCAGCCAGGGCTCGAACCAGCGACCTTCTTACTGTGAGTCGACAATGCTAACCACTGAGCCATCGTGTTTGCATCACTTTATTTGATCAGAAATATATACTGTAAATATATACTAAAATATATTCTGCTGTCTGCATCGAACGCAACGTGACAAGACAGAAACATTTTAAATTTAAATACCAGCCACTGCACTCCCAACGAAATGGTAGGGTTATAATCGGATTAATCAATATAACTTTTTGACAGATTTGACTAATGTTATTGGTCACAGTTCTGACATTTTCTTTCAAATGTCTCCTTGTTATTTTATTTTCAGGATCTGAGGTGAACTATCTGCTCCTGCTTTCAGTATTGCAATATACGTCACGTAAAATGGTAGTTTAAGGTGCAGTATGTAAGTTTGACACCCAGTGGTTGAACTAGGTATTGCACACCTGGTTCAATCAAAACACATGAAAGAGCATGTTTCCAGATTGAGGACAAACGGGTCAACTTTTGAGCCTAAAGAGTAATTTAAGTTGTGTTCTATATAAAAGCAATGACGTGATAGAAGGACTATTTTCCATATTAAAAGGAGCTTTTGTCCTAACCAACACCTGAAATTTATATTCCCACATCTCACAGCTGAACAACAGAAAACTGACAATGATCACCTCAGGTACACCTCATGTGCTTTATTCATTCATTTATTTTTTTTGTCGGCTTAGTCCCTTTATTAATCCAGGGTCATCACAGCGGAATGAACCGCCAACTTATCCAGCAAGTTTTTACGCAGCGGATGCCCTTCCAGCCGCAACCCATCTCTGGGAAACATCTACACAAACATTCCCACACACATTCATACACTACAGACAATTTAGCCTACCCAATTCACCTGTACCGCATGTCTTTGGACTGTGGGGGAAACCGGAGCACCCGGAGGAAACCCACGCAAAGGCAGGGAGAACATGCAAACTCCACACAGAAATGCCAACTGAGCCGAAGTTCGAACCAGCGACCTTCTTGTTGTGAGGCGACAGCACTACCTACTGTGCCACTGCCTTGCCTCATGTGCTTTATTCAGTGTTAAATGCTAATAACATGAGATTGAATGTCCTTTTACATGACATTTATTGCCATACTACTGAAAGCAGCAGCAGATAGTTCAGCTCAGATTTTGGAAAATAAAAACAAACTGTATGAAATTGAACTTTAGAACTGTGACTCAGTGTAGACCAACACATATCATTGATTCTGCATCTACTATTAATAACATTAAAGAGGTTTAATATGTATTAATTGGATTATTAACCTAACCATTTCGCTTTACTGCAGTGAGTGCACTATTCTGTGCTTCATAATGGCTGTATTTAAATTTCTGTCGTGTTTCGTCTGGTGCAAACATCCAAATTGCTTATCACTGCAAATGTAACAATATAACCTGCTCACCTAATGTTTACATTTGCAATATTTATAATATTGCTAATTGTTAACCTCATGTGGAACTCTGAATCTGCATCTCAGTCTGCTTACTGTTTACCGGAGGTCGCACTTCAGTCACAGACACACATGTTAAGAGCCTTCCTGACTGAAATATGCTGTTTTCCACCAAGGCAACCCAGGGCACTGAAATATAATTGGCTAAAATGGCATTGGGTCAGTTAAAGAGAAAAAAAAAACAAATACAGCCGTTCCGCCATGTAGCACACATTTTCAAAGCAGAATATCTGACTTCAGCATTAATTTTCAGATAAACAAGAATGTTCACTTAGCATGTTTCCTAAATATTTGCAAACATATTATGGTGTTTTTATGTATTCGAAGAGTCAAAAACTGACATACAGCACCTTTAAACTCCCATTGGTAGCATTTAACAATGAATAAAGCACATAATCAGTACCTGAGGTGATCATTGTCATGGTAGTTTATGCTGTTGTTCAGCCGTGACGTCGCAGAAATAGAAGCTGTTTCTAAAATAGAAATGTTTCGCATTGCTCTTAAGATTGTTATAGGACAAACATTTTAACATGAAAAAGATACCTTTTTATTGCATATTGCCACATAGCGTGTAGGTAGGACTCGGAGTTACTTCTTAAAAATGCACACATAGGCTTGCATGTTCAGACAACAGTCACCAAAGCAAAGACAAATAATAATAATAAGGAAATTTACTGAGCCTATCTAAACATTGATGAGAGCACAGAAGCCAAGAAGCTGTGTTTGTGAGACGGGAATTGTGCCCTGCTCTTAAAGTGCTAATGTCAACTTCAGACTGAGTGATATGCTTGTGTATAATTACTCCCATGTGCCGTTAAACAGCTCTCATGTTGATCCAGGCATGATTTATAGGAAACTGAGGATGCCAGAGACGTGATGTATAGAATATTAAAGTGCATCAAACATGAGCGTACAGTAAGTCACGAGCCTCCTGACTTCTCTTTCTGAATGATGGGTTTCTTCATGAGTGTTTGGAGCTGGAAATACATTCAACCTGCGCTGCTCGTTTGCCAGACGATTGCTTTTATAGACTGTGAACGTCCGTTTAAAAAGCATCCATGCAGAGATTAAGTAGTTTTACTTTGCTTGTCCTGGGAATGTATTACATAATTGATGGAAAATCTCATTTAACCTTAAATGTTTCATTATTTGTGGTACAGCAAGCGTGACTTTTTACTTGAGGTTAGATATATGAAGAAAGTATTTAACCTTGCTGCTGAAACTCACTGCATGCTTTTTTTTTTTTTACCTTTCAGGCAATCAAATCTACCAACAAAAAAAAATCTACAGAGATCAGAACCAAGAAGTAAACAGACTTTGTTTTTTTTATCTGTTAAAAATAATTGAATGTTGATTAAACATTTTGTCATTCTAAACCAGCCTGATCTCACGAGAAAACGTAAGTATTTTACGTTTTGCCAGTTTAGTGGCTAATTCGTACGAATTCGTACGAGTTCAGTCGTACGAAATGGTACGATTTTAAAAAGGAGGCGTGGCACCTGACCCCACCTCTAACCCCAACCGTCATTGGGGGATAAGCAAATCGTACTAAATTGTACGAATTAGATCGTACGAATTCATACGAATTAGCCACTAAATGAAAAAGTTACGAATTGCCGTGAGATTGTGTTGTTCTAAACCTGTATGCTTTTTTTCTTCACGCATAAAAGAAGATCTTTCAGTTACTGTACTTACTGGCAGGGTTGGAAACTAATGGTTTCTTGTGAAAATAAGCTGTGGTCCATCTTTGTATTTAGTGCTCTTAAATACTATGTACTTATCAAAATATAAATGCATAGGATTGGAACAAAACCAAATTTCAGATATAAGGACAAAATATAATCATGTCAAATGACAATTGTTGAGTATTTTGGGGTGCAAACTGTAATCTTTAAACAGTAATCCGGTAACACTTTACAATAAGATTCATCAGTTAATGCATTTACTAACATGAACTAATCATGAACAACACATGTACAGCATTTATTAATCATAATTGAACATTTACTAATGCATTATAAACATCCAAGTCTATGCTTGTTAACATTAGTTAATGCACCGTGAGTTAACATGAACTAACAATGAACTACTGGATTTTCATTAACTAACGTTAACCAACATGAACAAATACAGTAGTAAATGTACTGTTCATTGTTTGTTCATGTCAGTAAATGCATTAATTAACAGTAACTAATGAACCTTATTGTAAAGTGTGACCAGTAATCCTTTTAGTTCAGTATGTGAACAAATGGTTCTTGACATAAATATGCCTGACTTTATTTTTGCTAGATTGTTCTGTTGAATTGCAAGTGGGTGTCTTCTTTAAATCATGGTTTTCTCAAAGCCTAGATAAGTCGACAGTGCTCCTGGACACTGTTAACATAGGTCTTCCTTTTGACACAGTACAGTTTTAACTGGCATTAATGGTTGTAACTACATATTGTGGAACATGACAAAGGTCTGCCAAAGTAGTCTTAAGCCCATATGGTGATATTGCTTATAGATCACAGGTGTCAAACTCAGTTCCAAAAGGGCCGCAGCTCTGCACAGTTTAGTTGCAACCCTAATTAAACACACCTGATCAAACTAATTGAGTCCTTCAGGCTTGTTTGAAACCTACAGGTAAGTGTGTTAGAGCAAGGTTGGAACTAAACTGTGCAGGGATCCGGCCCTCCAGGAATTGAGTTTGACACCCCTGTTATAGATGAATGAGGATTCTTGAAGCAGTGCGTCCTGAGGGATCGGAGATCACGGTAGTTCAGCTTCGGCTTAAGCCCTTGTCCCTTAAGCAGTGAAATTCCTCCAAATTCCTTGAATCTTTTAATGATGTTCTGCACTGTTGAAGGTGAAACATCAAAATGTCTTCCTATCTTTCTTTAAGGAACATTGTTTATAATAATTTCAATAATTTTCTTATGTATTTATTGACAAACTGGCAATCTTCTTCCCTTCTTTGCTCCTAAAGGACTAGACCTTTCTTGGATGCTGCTTTTGAAGCAAATTATAATTACAATCCCCTGTTGACATCACCTGTTTCATTCAGTCATTCATTCATTTTCTTGTTGGCTTAGTCCCTTTATTAATCTGGGGATGCCACAGCAGAATGAACCGCCAACTTATCCAGCAAGTTTTTACGCAGCGGATGCCCTTCCAGAGCCTCCATCTCTGGGAAACATCCACACATACACACACACACTCATACACTACAGACAATTTAGCCTACCCAATTCACCTGTACCGCCATGTCTTTGGACTGGAAACCGGAGTACCCGGAGGAAACCCAAGCGAACGCAGGGAGAACATGCAAACTCCACACAGAAACGCCAACTGAGCCAAGGATCGAAACAGCGACCCAGCGACCTTCTTGCTGTAAGGCGAACGTGCTACCCACTGCGCCACCTTCACCTGTTTCGAATCACATCAATATTTAACAATTTACCTGATAACTAGCCCCAAACTGCTCCTGTCCCAACTTTTTTTGGAATAAAAATGTCTGAATGAGAGTAAAGGATCTATATTTACAAAAGAAATGAAGTTGACCAGAAAAAAACATGAAATATTTTGTGTTCATATTGTCTGCAATGAATTACAAGTCAAAGTACATTTGGAAATCACTACTTTCTTTATTTCTTTGCATTTTCCATACTGGCCCAACTTTTTCTGATGATTGGGGTTGTACGATAATTTCCCTTTGAAGCATGCTGAAGTGTACTTCTTCACTCCTGTTTTTTTCATGATGACCTTAACATGAATGTAGTGTAACACTGCCAGCTCCGACAGGCCCATTAAATCCTCTTGTCAAATAAAGGTAGATAAATCAGACGAGTGTTCATACGTCCATCTGGCAGCGGTCACCATGAGAGATACATGTGGATGAAGCTCTTTAAACGATGATGAAATGCTTATTTATCTCTTTGGCTACACAAGCATGTGGAGCTCTTTGGGAAGAAATGTACTATCCTTTCTATTTTACAGTATCTTGCTCTCCTGGCTCACATGCAAATACACACAATACATAAAAATGAGACACACACACACTTGCATATGTTGTTTACGAGGACATAAGGCCAATCCATAAGCATAATGTGTTTTGTATTGTAACAAAGCTTACTCTAATCCTTTACAAACCCAACCCTCACAGATAATATGTGGTAAAATGTAAATGTTAAAAGATTCATGTGATTTATAAGTGTTTTGAACTACAAGGACACAAGGAATGTCCTCATAAACCACCTTAATGTTGTCAAGTATACTAACCCATGTATATATACCCATTATAATAGCACTTCTCTAATTATTTATGTGATGTTTTCCTCATTTTCCTGTTTTTCAGTCATTTTTTAAGACATTTGGTTCACACAACAGGGATATAAGGATGCCACACGCACGCACACATTCATTTTTGTGAATTGTGGGGACATTCCATAGGTTTCCATTGTTTTCATACTATAAAAACAGTACACCACCTGACAAAAGTCTTGTCATCAATCTCAGTTGTAAAAGCATATAACTTGACTTCTAGTTGATCATTTGGAAAGTGGCAGAAGGTCAATTTTTCTGATGAATCACCTGTTGAGCTGCATCTCAATCATCACAAATACTGCAGAAGACCTACTGGAACCAGCATGGACCCAAGATTGTCAGAGAAATCAGTCAAGTTTGGTGAAGGAAAAATCATGGTTTGGGGTTAAACTCAGTATGTGGATGTGTGAGAGATCTGCAGAGTGGACGGCAAAATCAACAGCCTGAGGTATCAGGACAAAGCGTTCATGCATCAAGGCTCTTTGGATTCATCTTCACTGACAACGCTTTCATCTTACCCCAGACATGCTTAATAATGTTCATGTCTGGTGACTGGGCTGGCCAATCCTGGAGCAATTTGACCTTTTTTTGTTTCAGGAGCTTTGATGTGGTGGCTGAAGTATGAGAAGGAGCGCTATCCTGCTGAAGAGTTTGCCCTCTCCTGTGGTTCATAATGTAATGGACAGCACAACTGTCTTATTGTCAAGTTACAAATGTCAAATTGTTATTTATTGCTCATGCAACTGGCATCGACGACAAGACTTTTGTCAGGTAGTGTATATGTGTCAAACTGCACGGAATTTCCTTGGGTTATATTTCTCAAACAACATCATCCCTAATTTCTATAGTATGATGCATATTAAAGAAACCAACTAGTTGTTTCTCGCTTCTAGTACTGTGTCTAATAACAAATCTCACTATTAATTGATGGCTTATCACATGCCTATTAAGAAATTGGCTGTTTGTTAGTGCTTATAAAGTATTATCTTATTCTACACCCCCATATCTAAACCCAACCACTACATTTACCCTACTACTACCTTGCTAATTATCAATAAGCAGCACGTTAGTAGTTTATTGAAATAAAAGTCATAAAGTTAATTATTTATTGGTTAGTTAGTTAATGGTTTGTTAATATCGAGAATTGTAGCATAATATAAAGTCTGACCAAACTGTTGTTAGTCACACAGGTGCAAATTAAAATGCTTTGAGATCAAAATAATGTTGTGTTATTGCTGTAAATATCGACCCTGACATTAAAGGACTGCATTGTTGTTTTGTTTTCTGATAATTTTCTTTATTATGTGGGATTCTTGATGTCACGCTCAGGTTCTGTCGGCAGACACACACAGTGCACTCTTCAAAACAACACTTTTGGTCTTTAAAGAAAGCGATGTAAGAAATATATACAGTGAAAAAATTAGCACAACATTAAATTGCAATTATTTTCATGCTATTATCTTAAAGATTGTGTTATATGCTAGCTTAGAAGAATATATTATATATTATATTATACTTATATTTTTAGCAACATAGGCTCATTCTGAAATAGTAGCCCAATATACATTTCTGGAGATCACGAATGTGGCCAGAAGTACATATGGCTGCATTTCGTCTTTAAAACGAACGCTACAGGGCAGTAAATTGCTGTTCCTTTTCTCGCATACCAGCTGACTGCTTACCTTCATATTGACGGCTTTTCCACAGTTACCAGTTTGTCTAGTAGCTCGACATGTACGTCGCCAGACTTGAGATGCAGAGTAGAGTTAACTACGACGATGGGGTTTAGTGAAGAACGATTCCAGAAAGCAGATAAGACTAAAACAAAAATAAAGTAAACAAGTAAATAATGGGTGAGAATGTGGTAAAATGTGAAAACATGGTAAAAATCAGACGGATTCTGGATTGTTTTTGAAAACACTGTAGTTAGGTTTAGGGAAGTGGGTGTTCAGGTCAATCGGTGCATTTTAAAACACTATTGGTTGGGTTTAGGGAAGTGGTTGGGTGAGGGAATTAGTCGGTTGGTCAGTCAGTCGACATCAGCCTCTGGTGAATTTACATGAGAACAGCACTCACGAGAGAATTCTGAGATATGTAAAAGCATATACAGCGGCCTCTGGTGGATTCGAGAAAACAAAAACTGCAAAAAAAAAAAAGAGGCTCCTGGGTTGTATTTGGCACTCTCCAGAAATGTATATGGGGGTACGTGATCAGAATGAGCTTACTTTATACAAAATGTTTTGAATAATGTTTAAATGTATCCAAAGGATTAAGCTATTTTAACTAGTGAGCTGTATTTACAACCAGTTTTCAGAAAATAGAGAAACAGCAGATTTCTACAGGAGTCCTGTAAGATGGATGATGATCACAACTCCCCTGATTCCACAATCAGCTGTGAGGTCATCAAAATACGCCTTTGTTTTTTGTGAATACACGCCCCCTAGTGGAGAAAATTACAACCCCAAATCAGAAAAGGTTGGGACGGTTTGGAAAATGCAAAGAAATAAAGAAAGTAGTGATTTCCAAATGTACTTTGACTTGTATTTCTTTGCAGACATTATGAACACAACAAATTTCTTTTTATTTGTAAATATACGTCCTATCCTGTCCTTCAGACTTTTTCATTCCAAAAAAAGTTGGGACAGGAGCAGTTTGGGGCTAGAAATCAGGTAATTGGTTAAATAATTATGTGATTTGGAACAGGTGATGTCAACAAGTTATTGTAATTATGATTTGGTGCCAAAGCAGCATCCAAGAAAGTGCTTTAGGAGCAAAGATGGGCCATGGATGTTCAGTTAGGCAACAAAAACGTGAGAAATTTATTCAAAAGTTTAAAAACAATGTTCCTCAAAGAAAGAGGGGAAGACATTTGGATATTTCACCTTCAACAGTGCAGAACACAATTAAAAGATTCAAGGAATCTGGAGGAATTTCAGTGAGCCTAAGCTGAACTACTGTGATCTCTGATCCCTTAGGCAGCACTGCACCAAGAATTCATTCACCTACAAGTGATATCACCACATGGGCTCTGGACTACTTTGGCAGACCTTTGCCAAGTACCACTATACATAGTTACATCCATAAATGCAAGTAAAAATTGTACTGTGCTAAAAAGAAGCCCCATGTTAACAGTGTCCAAAAGCGTTGTCGACTTCTCGGAGGCATCTGGGATAGACCATCACACAGTGAAAACATATACTGTGGTCAAATGCAGCAGTCTTTGGCAGATCAGTAATTTGTGGTTGTACATACTGTGATTTTAACCAATGCAATCTTGATATGATAATGTTACACAACACACCCCTGAACACCACCTCTTGTTTCTGGTTCATATTTGTACTTACAGTATCACAAGGTTTCACATTGAATCTCCATTTCTGGCCTTCTGCAATGCACTTTTTCAATCTGGCAAGCTGTAATCTGATTGGCTGATAGGATTGAGGCTACATACGCTTTTTATCAGTCCTTCTGCCATGTAAAACAAGGTACCGGGTGGATTCGATCTAAACACACTGGATTTGCCAAAGTTTGTTAAGTCATGTCTGTAAAATGATCAGATTTCTGGCCACAGATCATAAACGTGTGTTTTAGTTTTTTGCGGTTTTCCTTTACACTCCCGATGATTGTCCCAAACAAAATGTGAGTGCTTGTTTTGTCTGGTATGACGAACCATTACACACACAGAAACCAAGTGTTTTCAATTCTGAAAAAGAAGCAGCGGACGCACATGTAAACCATAAACTCTGTACGCGAGTTTTCACCACGCTGGTACCTTTTCAAAAGGTATACATTTGTACGTAAAGGGTTCATATTGGTGCCTCAAAAGTATATATTAGTACCTAAAAACTTTAAGAGGAACACTTTTATTCTTTTTAGGAACAAATATGTACCCTTGAGGTACTAATATGGCCTTTTTAGGTACATTTTTAGCGTACCTTTATTTCTGAGAGTGTACTATAGTAATTTTTTTAATACTATAGTCGATTATATTAAACTGTATATACAGTAGTATAAAATTCAGAAAACTTTTCTTAATGAATGCTCCAGCATATTAATAAAAGTGAACTAATAAACTGTCAGAAATACTGTAGCTTTAGTTTTTACTACTGTAAACGGGTGTAATTTATTGTAAGTACCGTTGTGGTAATTCTATAGTTGCTATGGTAACTCAACAACTATAGTAATAGTTGTAATACTACAATGCACCACAGTTTACTGTAGTAAAAACTGAAGTACAGTATTTATAGCTGTCAATATAATAGTTATTAAACAGCAATGTAATCAGCTGTAAATACTAATACACATAGTATAATAGGGCGAAGCGGTGGCACAGTAGGTAGTACTGTTGCCTCACAGCGAGAAGGTTGCTGGGTATCTGGTTCAAGCCTCGGCTCAGTTGGCGTTTCTGTGTGGAGTTTGCATGTTCTCCCTGCGTTCGTGGGGTTTCCTCCGGGTACTCCGGGTTCCCCCACAGTCCAAAGACATGTGGAACAGGTGAATTGGGTAGGCTAAATTGTCCGTAGTGTATGAGTGTGTGTGTGGATGTTTTCCAGAGATGGGTTGCAGCTGGAAGGGCATCCGCTGCGTAAAAACCTGCTGGATAAATTGGTGGTTCATTCTGCTGTGGTGAGCCCGGATTAATAAAAGGTCTAAGTTAACAAGAAAATGAATGAATGAACACAGAATAATACACTTATTTATAGTGTGGTGGTTTAAAAGTACTATATTATTTACTATAGTATTTTTGTTTAAGTGGGTATCATTGTCTTTTTTTTATCATTCAAACCAAGAGAACTACAAATGTGAACATCATTAAAGTATCCCATAACCAACTAAAATATGAAATACCACCTAAAACTGTGAAAATGATTCACACAGTGAATGCTAATCACTTAAAAGATTACCTGGATTAAAATAAATGTGCAATCAAAAAATATTAGACTAGCTAGTTTGATATAAACTATACCACATGCAATGACAAAAAATAAACCAGAGATTAGTTTGCTCTAAATTAAACTCTAAACTAGTTACGCTAGTTTGATTCTAAATAGCCGACGAATGATCTGGATCAATCTGTAGCTGAAAATCTGTTGACCGTGTCCTCTTGTCGCAGCCTACCTGCATATTCATGTAATATTTATATGTTATTTTCATTTCTCTGACACTGGCGGTGTTTTCCTTCAAACTTTTGTTTCCATATTTATGAGTTATTATAGCTCTGTTGGCTAAACACGATAATATATACAGTTGCTGAACTGACATTAATGAATCTGCAGTTATTTTTATCCAGTTATTACAGACAGAACTGTTCTTAAAAATGACATTTCTTTAAAACACTATCACTGTCGAGGCTAAGCAGTGGTTAAGTAGGTAGTGCTGTCGCCTCACAGCAAGAAGGTTGCTGGGTCGCTGGTTCGAGCCTCGGCTTAGTTGGTGTTTCTGTGTGGAGTTTGCATGTTCTCCCTGCCTTCACGTGGGTTTCCTCCGGGTGCTCCGGTTTCCCCCACAGTCCAAAGACATGTGGTACAGGTAAATTGGGTAGACTAAATTGTTCGTAGTGTATATGTGTGTGTGGATGTTTCCCAGAAATGGGTTGCGGCTCGAAGGGCATCTGCTGTGTGAAAACTTGCTGGATAAGTTGGAGGTTCACTCCGCTGCGGTGACCCTGGATTAATAAAGGGACTAAGTCGACAAGAAAATGAATGAATGAATGACTATCACTGTCCCACCACCAGTTCACTTTAGTTTATACACTTTTTTTGCAATTACATCTTAATCTAATCATGACAAACTATATATTGTAAAGGTATAAAACCTCTAAATACACATTTTACCACTTTTTTTTGTTACGTAGGAAGTATTGCCTCAAATAAATTTGTTTTGAAGTATTAAAACAAATTTAATGTCACCCTACAATAAACCATCTACACCTTAGCACTACATCTAAGATTTTGCTCCATATTGACATAATAGCATCACACAGTTGCTGCAGATTTGTCGGCTGCACATTCATGATGCCAATCTCCCGTTCCACCACATCCCAAAGGTGCTCTATTGGATTGAGATCTGGTGACTGTGGAGGCCATTTGAGTACAGTGAACTCATTGTCATGTTCAAGAAACCAGTCTGAGATGATTCACGCTTTATGACATGGCGCATTATCCTGCTGGAAGTAGCCATCAGAAGATGTGCACACTGTGGTCATAAATGGATGGACATGGTCAGCAACAATACTCAGGTAGGCTGTGGTGTTGACACGATGCTCAATTGGGACTCTTGGTACCCAAAATGTGCCAAGAAAATATCCCCTACACCATTACACTACCACTACCAGCCTGAACCGTTGATACAAGACAGGATGGATCCATGCCTTCATGCCAAATTCTGACTCGACCATCTGACCAGGCAATGTTTCTCCAATCTTCTATTGTCCAATTTTGGTGAACCTGTGTGAATGGTAGCCTCAGTTTCCTGTTCTTAGCTGATCGGAGAGGCACCCAGTGTCACTCTTCTGCTGCGGTAGCCCATCCAACTCAAGCTTGGATGTGTTGTGTGTTCAGAGATGCTCTTTTGCAGACCTCCATTGTAATGAGTGCTTATTTAGTAACTTTAGTTACAGTTACTGTTGCCTTTCTATCAGCTGGAACCAGTCTGGCCATTCTCCTCAACCTCTGGCATCAACAAGGCATTTGCGGCCACAGAACTGCCGCTCACTGGATATTTTCTCTTTTTCTGACCATTCTCTGTAAACATTAGAGATGGTTGTGCATGAAAATCCCAGTACATTAACTGTTTCTGAAATACTTAAACCAGCCCGTCTGGCACCAACAACCATGCCACATTTAAAGTCACTTAAATCCCCTTTCTTCCCTAGTCTGATGCTCAGTTTGAACTGCAGCAGATCGTCTTGATCATGTCTTCATGCCTAAATGCATTGAGTTGCTGCCATGTGATTGGCTGATCAAAAATTTGTGTTAACGAGCAGTTGGACAAGTGTACCTGGGGCATGGGTGTTTCCCAATACTAGGTTGCAGCTGGAAGGGCATCCTCTGCGTAAAACATATTCGGGAATAATTGGCAGTTCATTCTGCTGCAGGGACATCTGAAATAGAGACAAAGGAAAAGGAATGATATTTAAAACACTGAATCACGATGGAGCTTTAATTCAGGCATTTTATTTTCACAAAAGGTGTTTGAAACATTCAAGCAGACGTTTTACTGCAGTTAATCTGTTTTCTAAGCATGTTAAATCCCTTCTGTAAGTGTGACCTGAGCTGATGTGCTGGCGTTCAGTCTCTTTCTCTCCGGGACTGAGTTTTATTTGTAAACGGCTCCAGCTGGTCCTGTGTGAGGAATTACATGCTCTTTCTAAGTCTGGAAGAAGAACAAAAAATAAAACAGCTGTCAAGCAAACAATCGGTTATGAACAGTCATGACGGCGAAACTGAATGTCAAGTGACGCATGTTAAACTGCAGAATTAAAAAAACTCCTGCATACTGAATAATGCTCAATTAAAATGCTATGAATACAACATAAACAACGTCCAAGTCAGTAGTGCAAACAGAACCGGCTTGAAGAGTCTTTGAGGGGAGCTGAAGAAATACGAGCTCTGAGGAGTGGAAGCTGACGATATGCCAGAGAAAAGCTTTAATATAACATCTGTTTCCTATAATAAAACGTAATAGAGGCCAGCTCGAATTTACCCTCCCAAACTGTTAACAAACCAGAGATGTTGTTGTTTTGGCCAAATATTAACCTCCTATGATCACTGTTTGGCCAAGGTGGTGCCAGAATATTGAAGGAGATCAAATGTTTGTGCTGTTTCTGTGAACACCGGGTTAATCAAAACCATGACGTTGTGGTTAAATTGTCATGTTAGAAAATGGCAAATAAGAGACAACATTCACAGAGTAACAACACAGAGTAACACCACAGACAGTAACATTACAGAGTAACACCACAGACAGTAACACCACAGGGAATGGCATCACAAAGTAACACCAAATTGACACTATATAGACATTAGCACAAAGCAACACTACAAACAGTAACACCACAGAGTAACAACACAGAATAACACCAGAGAAACATTACAGACAGTAACACCACAGAGAGACACTACAGATAGTGACACCACAGAGTTACATTACAGAGTAACAGCAGAGAGTAACACCAAAGTAACACCACAGACAGTAAATCTACAGACAGTAAAACCACAGACTAACAGCAAAGACAATAAAACATTAAGACCACAGTAGTGGTCATCATACAAAAACACCACAAAGTGACACCACAGACAGTAACACCACAGACAGTAACTCTACAGACAGTATAACCCCAAAGTAACACTACAGGCAGTAACACCAAAAACGTAATATCACATAGAGTAACAGCACAGTGTAACACAGGAGCAACACCACAGACATTAACACTACTGATAGTAAAACCACAAAGTAACACCACAGACAGTACAACAACCAGAATTACAACAAAGTAACACCAGACAGAAACACTGTAGAGTAACACTACAGACAGTAACACCACAGAGTGGCACTACAGATAGTAACACCACAGAGAGTAATGTCACATAGAGTAACACCACAAAGTAACAGAGTAAAACTACAGACAGTAACAGAGAGTAATGTCAAATAGAGTAACAGCACAGTGTAACATCAGAGTAACACCACAAACAGTAACACTCGAAAGTAACACCACAGACAGTAACACCAGACAGAAACACCACAGAGTAATACTACAGACAGTAACAGAAAGTATTTTCACATAGAGTAACAGCACACTGTAACATCAGAGTAACACCACAGACAGTAACACCTCAAAGTCAGACCACAGACAGTAACACCAGAAAGTAACACTACAGACAGTAAAACCACAAAGTAACACCACAGAATGTAACATCAGAAAATAACTCTACAGACAGTAACACAACATTGTAACACTGCAGACAGTAACACCATACAGAGTAACTCCACAAAGTAACACCACCGAAAGTAGAACAACAGATATTAACACCACAAAGTAACACCACAGACAGTAACACTACCAACACCAGAGCAACACTTGACAGAAACACCAGAGTAACACTTGAGACAATTACACCACAAAGAGTAATGCCACAAACATTAACATCACAGATATCAACGTCAAAATGTAATACGTAATTATAACAATTATATAGTAACAATAAACGACTATTTTTCTTTTCAGTAGGTTATGGAAAAATATGGTAATTCTTATGGTTTAATAAAAATAAATAGATTTTTGGAAATCACCAGGCGACCCCCTTTCTTTGTCCCGTGACACCTCGGGCCAACCCGGCCCCCACTTTGAGAACCACTGGTGTAGTGTATATGTAATTTGATTTAAATTAGTTTAATTTAATTCTATTTATCTAATGATTTTATAATAAAATAACTATTAAATATTTGAGTATAAATTACACAATTGTGTAATTTTAATTATGTTTCTGAAAACTAAGAGAATAATGTTTTTTTATTTCCATTGAATATTTAGCTTCTTTGCCTCCATCTTGGGTGGATTCAATTATTAAATGCATTCTTTGCAAAGTAAAAGACGTCATAATCAAAGTCTCCAGTTTTTCAAACTATGATCCCTTAAAACTCATCCTGTCAGGGTTCAGGTAGTTTGTTTTGCTGTTTTGCTTTTTATTTTTATTAATAAATACCCATTATTTGCTGCATTATTTGAGTCCTCGCTAATTTTCCCCACCACATCTGTGACACATCCCATAGGCAGCTCATAAGATTTTGACTCAGTTTTGTCTCAATATTGGCCCACATGATAAAAAATGTTTGTAAGGTAAGTGGAAAAAAACGACTTTATTAAGCATCTGTTTAAAGATATGGACGTATTTCCAACTTGTTGCAGGTAAAGAAGCAATGTTTGAAAAGAGATATCAAAAATATTAACAAAACGTTATTTGAACTTGAGCACAGAAGCCCATCTGTTTTCTTCTTCAGGCCTTTTTCTTATTTTCAGAGATTCTCTGTCCTGCTTATATAAAGATACACATTGAGCGCCTGGGTCCAGGTCCAGATGGCTTTAGCAGAACTATTAAAAGTGTCATTCTCTAGGATTCCACACGTATAATAATGTGGATAAAGTTACAGGTGTTTCCCTTTTACTTTAGTGTTGCTTTAAAAAATGTTTCTAGTGACATTTTTACAATATCGGTAATTTGGGTCTCAGAGTGAAGAACGAAAATCAAGTCATTTGTCCTTCTTAATAGTATTTTTATTATATGAAATGCACTTAAAATATTTTTTTCTACACTGTAAAAAATGCAGGGTTCCACACAATTTCTTCATGTTGTCCCAACACAAATCGATTAAGTCAACTTTTACAAATTCAAGTGGATTGAACATAATACAATTAAGTTGTCACCGAAACGTCTTAAAAGTTGTTTTGCTTCAACTCATTTTAAATAAGTAGTAGAACAAGTAGCAAGTCATTTTTGAGTGTAGGGCATTTACAGAAAAACAAAGATTTGCTGTTAATTTACAGTGATGTTACTCACTCATTATCCTGATTATTAAACAGCTCCGTATGAAGCCAGATCAGTCTGAAAGATAATGCATTTACAAAATGAAATTCATACGCACAATACAATTCACATTTACAAAATTCAATTTGTGAGTTTAAAACACGATTCAAAAATACACAAATCTAATCTGTAAGTTCAAAACGTGATATATAAATACACAAATCCAATTTGTAAATTCAAAACACAATTCATAAATAGGCAAATTCAGTTTGTGAATTCATAACACGATTTTTAAATACACAAGTCCAATTCAAGAGTTTAATTCACGATTCATAAATACACATATCTAATTCGTAAGTTCAAAACATGATTTATAAATACACAAGTCCAATTTGTGAATTCAAAGCATGATTCATAAATGCACAAATCCAATTCCTAAATTTAAAACTCGATTCATAAATACACAAGTCCAATTCGTGAGTTCAAAACACGATTCATAAATACACAAGTCCAATTCGTGAGTTCAAAACTCGATTCATAAATACACAAGTCCAATTCCTAAATTTAAAACTCGATTCATAAATACACAAGTCCAATTCGTGAGTTCAAAACTCGATTCATAAATACACAAGTCCAATTCGTAAATTTAAAACACCATTCATAAATACACAAGTCCAATTAATGACATACTGAATGAGATACTCAACATTTCTCAGTTAAAGGCACAATATGTAAGCCTTTTTTTCGTTAAAATATCCCCAAAAACGACTAGAACAATGTTATATATTTTGCCAACTTGTGTATTTTAATTATCCCAAATGTTCCTTACAATGATGAGGACCACAACTCCCATGATTCCACACTCAGTCACCCTATCCTCAAATCATGCCTTTGTTTGTTGTGAATACACAACCCTCTAGTGGAGAAAATTACATACTGCATAAATTAATAAATCATTAGAATTTATTTAAATATCGTCAGTTTTAACAGTTTGTGTACATTTCTTAAAGTGCACAAATTGAATCAAACACTGTTTAAATCCATCACAACCATATGTAATAGCTGCTAATGTGTTTTTTTCTTAGAACTGCATTCTAGTGGATGGTGAGGTGTGAAGGCGTGTGTGGTGTGTGTGTTTATGACGGTGTTGTATATCAGTCATCGCAAATGTCACGTCCACCTATTGTAAACATTTGGTTACACCCAGCACCTGCTCCAATGCGCAGCCTACTGTTCTACATATAAACCCAGATGACATTTACTGTGGACTGACTCACTGTGCGTGTGTGTGTGTGTGTGTAAGATGGACCATGATCCTCCTCCAGCATGCAGAAATGACCTTATTAAAGCGGTGTCTGTCTGAGCTGCTCTCGCGTCTGATCGATGGCCGCTGATAAAGAGGAAAGAGGAAGACTTTAAAACCCACAGCAGTTCTTCATTTTCACCCTCATTACTGCTAAGGCAAACATCACTGTACTGACGCTCGTTTGAAGAGATCCTTAACTGTCTGTGGATCAGCATTTAACACCTTTTGCGCTTCTCTGTCATTTTATAATACAGTTCCAAGTGATCCAATGTATTTTTCTCCTGGGGGATCATAAAACATTGCATAGATTATACTTGATTTATTAATATCGGTAATGTTATACAGTAAGGTTGTATATATCGGAACTTTTCTGAGTTTATTATGTCGGAGAGATTACTGCAAATTCACTACACATCTATACTGATATACTGTAGCCAAACAGAAATAAATTTCGGTAAATTGACATCCATACATAAAACCTAGTGCAAATATATATATACCCCTTTATTAACCATAGGCTGTTAAACAAACATGTCATGGCGTGATGACGTCAGTAATATGCAAATTGACGTATGACGTAATCTAGCGACATTTAGCGAATTTTCGGGCAGAGCTTAGCGCCTTTTCATTGAAAATAGTTGGACCATTAAACTTTGCATAGATTATACTTGATATATTTCTGTCACTAAGTTGCATTAGTTAATGTTACTTAATTCATTTATTAACGCGAACAAACAAAGAACAATGCATTTATTACAGTCTCTGTTCATGTTAGTTAACATTCAGGGCTTTACATTAACACCCGCCAACCCGCCAAATGCGGGTAGATTTCGGCGGTGGCGGGTAAGACACACTCCCACTAGCCACTTTGGCTGGTTGAAAATAATTTCCCCAGATAATAATTCTTTAAAGCAGGGTTCGACAATAAGGATGGTCCAATATGCATGCACAGGCGATCGAGTAGCAACACGACTGACAAAAATAATTGCGTTCGCAACTTAGCACGAACAATGCAGGTGAATACCGAATGAGAGGATAAACACTCGCGATAACAGCTGAGGTGATGCGCACAACTGTTTATAACACGTGCGCACATTCCGTTTCCTTTTGTGAAGTAACTGTGTCTAGAAACAACGGATGCGATCGATTCTCTTTTCAAATTAACAAAAAGGGAGGAACATGCACCAACAGTCTTGATGCTTTCAAGAGTTCCAGAGTTGACTTATTGTAAGCAGCGCCAGTTGCTTTCGGTTTAACCATTGAAAACATAATATATGGGTCTATCATTAACCATGCGTGTGTGATCATCCTTTCATTATCACACAGTATGTTTTTTTACCTGCTTTCTTTTGCATTAATATGGTTTAATTATTATTTTTTTTACAATAACATTGCTTTAATAGGAGAATAACTACCTATTTATGTGTAGTTAACAGGTGATCTGGGACCTTTACCCAGGACATATGTCTGTGCATATGTTTTGTTAAATAAAAAGTTTAGTATTCAGCTATATTTTGCATGTTTTCACACATTTAAAATTTGGCTAAGAAATAATGAACTGTTTATTTATGGTGTGCTCAGAGATAAATTGGGTAAATCCTTCATTTTGTGCTCTGAAAATTATGTAAACTAATTGTAATATATGAAACCCTGAGCCATTTGCTCATGATTATTGAGCAAGCTCATACACGACACACAAAAAGTGAAATGAATGAGGAGAAATGTAGAGATAACGCAAACTCTAAATCAAGTAATTTTAGCTTGTCAAAGTCATATTTATGTGTATAAAATATATTTTCCCAACAATGAAATTGAGGCCAGTGAAAATGGCGAGTGGCTAGTAATGTTGGAAAACTACTAGCCACAGTGGCTGGGGGTCAAAAAAGTTAATGTTAAGCCCTGTTAACATTAGTTAATAAAAATACAGTCCTACATTGTTAGTTCATGTTAACTCATGGTGCATTAAATAATGGTAACACCCAACAGGCACAGGATGTCAGATTGATGTTGTACAGTCGTCGGACGTTGCATTTTGGGTATGAAAATCGGTTTGACGTCAGCAGTGTTGCCAATTTAGTGACTTTGTCACTATATTTCAACCTAGGCTCATTCTGAAAACATTCATCTATATACATTTCTGTAGGTGGCGAAATCAACCTAGGAGGTGCGTTTTTGTGCAGTTTTTGTTTTCACGAATCCACGAGAGACTGCTGTGTATGCTTTTTGAGATCTCAAATTTCTCCCGCAAGTGCCATCCGCACCTGCTATTCTTACATAAATCCACTAGAGGCCGCTGTTGTCTGACTGACTGACTGACTGACTTATTGACTGACCCACCCTCCTCCTTCCCTAAACCCAACCAATTTTATTGATTGAACCGCCACCAACTTCCCTAAACCCAACAGACAATTTTCAAAAGCAATCCAGAAAAAGAAAAACCCTCGCCTGATTTTTTACCACTATTTTCGTTAATTAACGTCAACAAAGATGAATAAATACTGTATTCAATGTAATCATTTGTTCATGTTAGCAAACACACTACCTAACATGAACTATTGGACCATTGATTCAAAGAGTTTTATTTTAGTATTTTTTTATTTCATTTCAGTACTTATATGTATTCTAGCAGGCACAGGACATCAACATGATGTCAAATTGGTATTGTATCCCAACATCATGGGGGCGTTGGATTTTGTTTGGAAATAAAAATCATGTTGACGTCAGAACCCAGGATCATGTCTACATCAATGTCCAACCTAATATCAACCAAATATCAACATCTAATGATGTTACAGTACTGTCGCCACTGCCTCGCATGGTTCAGGATTGGTAGAGCTACGCATCGATGAATTTGCTCTACAGTGTTTGAACTCTCAGTAATGATTAAATCACACTGAACTGAGCTAAACTGAACTAAACTGAACTTAAACACCAAAACCTGAACCACACTGTTCCAGTTACTATGACCATTTATGTGAAGCTGCTTTGACACAATCTACATTGTAAAAGCGCTATACAAATAAAGCTGAATTGAATTGAATTGAATTACAGCTTGACGTTGAGTGGACGTTACCACTATGACGTCTATCAGATGTTGGATTTTAGTTGCCATACCTGATGAATAAATGTCAGCATTTGACGTCAGTATGACGTTGGCTTAAGATGTTGACTCAAAGTTGGCTCTTGATCACTTTCCAACACAACCTAAAATCAACCTCATTTGATGTCGTTATTGGACGTCAAAATAACGTTGTCCTTAGACGCTGGATAGACATTGAATTCTGGTCACCTGATGTCACGATCTAACTCTAACCTAACATTAACGTCTAATGAGGTTGTGTGCCTACTGGAATGTGTGTGTGTGTGTCAGTAACAATCAGCTAAACGATCAAAGATGACACACAGGAACAGACATTTTACTCGTATCACTGTTTCTTTCGCTGTTTTGCAAGATCAGTATTTCCTTTGCATTTCAACAGAAAGCATAAAAGTTCCTATTTCAACATCTGAAATGAACGATTTCTGAATGAACTATTCTAGTATCTGAGTATATTGATGACAAAAAAATTGAATGAAAACAATTTTCAATCCTGTTTCCTCTTCAAATGAAAGATGTTGCACTACGAATGAGCTGCGAATGAAAGTCTGTCTTGGCAAAAAAAAGCGTCTCCCTGCGAGTCCTAATGACAGATTCCATCAGCTTGGAGGATTTCCATCAGCTCCGTGTCTCATCTGTCTGCAGGTTTACCCTACTTTCCTATTGCCCTGTATGTATGAGCCATAATCTCTGCAGCTGGTAGTGACTAAATGCAAACCTGCTAACTCTAATGACTGTAATCCCACAGACAAAGGGATCACCTTCTCTCTCTCGCTCTCTCTCTCTCTCTTCCTAAACTTCCCCTATGAGTTACAGTACATGCACAACAATGAGAAGACACTTATAACAGGCCTGAGACACACATCTTTTGTCTCCTAGCTGCACCACACCTCACTCAAAAGCTCGTCTTACCTTCATTTCTGCTTATATTCATACTGTAGCATTTATTTTCCACAAGATCCGTGTTTTTCTGAACTGTGTGTCTCCCACAGGAGAGCTTCATGTTGTGTTTTTGTGTCTCCAGTGCGATAGGAACAAGCTGCATTTGATGGAAACAAAACTGCTGAAACTGGAGTACCTCAAGGTTCTGTCTTGAGACCTTTTATGTTCAGTTTTATTAGGTCATATAATGGAAAACATCCAGAATGATTGCACTCTAAACAACATTGAGTTATTTATTTAACCCAGTAGTTGAGTTAAACATATTTGGTGCTCTGTTGGGTTATTTTTAACCGTTATTAGGCTATTTATTAATAACTCAAGCAGTTGGGTTAAATATTTGGTGCTTTGTTGGGTTATTTTGAACCTTTATTAGGTTATTCATATAATAACTCAACCAGTTGGGTTAAAAATTTGACTTTTAATAGTCAACTGATTTAACTGACACAGAACAGCTGTATTAATATGCGTACGTGATGTTGTTTTTAAGTTATAAAGTTTATTCAAGCTATAACGCAATAATATTGCTGTTATTTATTATCAAGTTACCTCTCCGTGTCGTGTTTTTTATATCCGTTTCTCCAGCACTGTTAATTATAGATGATACAAAAGCGCGCTTTAAAGCCAATCATAATGGATAAAGATATTAATGGATATGGATATTAATGGATAAAGCACTTTCTCTAACTCCAGTGTTCATCTCTGCCCTTTTTTTGTTGAAGAAATGATACACATATTTGGGATATCCGGCAGGATTGTCACCTTGAAAACCCAGTGGAGACATCTATTATTAACACAGTCATAATTATAAAATTATTAGTAGTAGTAATAGTAAAAGTAATACCAGAATGAAAAAAAAACTACATTTAATCAAAGTAACCCAATGCATTGGGTTAAAATAACCCTTAGCTGGGAAGGTGCTATGATAACCCATAGTTGGGTTATATGTTGGGGTATTTTTAACCCAACTATCTAAACAGTGTGGCATAGCCATGAAAAAGACACCAAAATCTACCTTTTTGTTGTGTCATCAAGTAATTAAAACCCAAAAAGCACCATTGAACATGGAATTAACATCAAAATTGAACTAAAAAAAATTAAGTTGTCCCCAAAAAAATCTCAAGAATTGTTTTTCAGCTCATTTTAAATGAGTAGTTTGAACAAGCGGCTAATTTGTGTGTGTGTGTGTGTGTGTGTGTGTGTGTGTGTGTGTGTGTGTGTGTGTGTGTGTGTGTGTGTGTGTGTGTGTGTAGAATCTGTACTTATTTATTTTATTATTGTAAACTACCTGACAAAAGTCTTGTTGCCTATCCAAGTTTAATAAACAACAAATAATAACTGGACTTCTAGTTGATCATTTGGTATCAGAAGTGATTTATATGAGGCCTCTAGATTATGTGTATTTTGCCAAAATAAAATATGATCAAGCCTTGATTTTTAATGATTTAATTAAGACAGTAAGGACTTTGCTTAGACAAAAGTCTTGTCACCGAACAGAAATAATGTCCAGTATAGAATATAAAGTCATGCTGCAGTGGAGACAGAATGAATATTGTGTCTGACTCCATCATGAGCTTGGAGGACTGCATCCATACATCTCTGACTCAAATCACTGAATAATAAAGTCATCTGGAATGGCAAAGAAAGCGTTCTTGCAGGACTCACAGAGCTCATCAAGATACTTTGGATTCATCTTCAATGCCTCCTCCTCCATCATCTAACCCCAGACATGATCAACAATGTTCATGTCTGGTGACAGGGCTGGCCAATCCTGCTGCATCTTGACCTTTGATGTGGAGGCTGAAGTATGAGAAGGAGCGCTATCCTGCTGGAGAATTCGCCCTCTCCTGTGGTTTGTAATGTAATGGGCAGCACAAATGTCTTGATACCTTGATAGGCTGTTGATGTTGCCGTCCACTCTGCAGATCTCTCACACACCCCCATACTGAATGCAACCCAAAACCATGACTTTTCCTTCACCAAACTTGACTGATTTCTCTGAGAATCTTGAAGGTTCCAGTAGGTCTTAGTAGGATTTGTGATGGTTGGGATGCAGCTCAACAGGACAAATCTACCTTCTGCCACTTTCCCAAATGATCAACTAGAAGTCAAGTTATTATTTGTTGCTCTTTCAATGACAAGACTTTTGTCAGGTAGTGAACACTTAATTCTTTATTTCATCTTTTTTGATTTGCCTTATTTAGACTTCCCTTCCGGATGTATATTTCATATATTTGTCTTTTATTTTTATAACTAAAACCAACCAGAAGACAAGTGGTTTGGAGAATAGATTAATTTTAAAATGGCGTTTTTGTTTGTTGTCCTTTCCCTTTATTGTCCCCACATAGAGTACTTTGAACTGTGAATGAAATATGTTATATAAATAAACCTGCTTTTCCTTGACTGTCACTTCCAAGCAGAGATGTATATTATAGAAATTATAGTTTTTCTCTAAATACCATTGGTTGCAGTCCGGTTAACCTCAAATGCGCAGAAATACTACAGAGTACCAAAAAATATGATTTTCATAAAGATAACTATTTGGAAAGAAAACAAAATGTTTGTTTTGAACTCTTTGGCCCGCATGAAATCGTATAATGAATGTGTTGTACAGTCTCAGAGATGTGTGTGTACAGTACACACTTTTTGCTGGAACACCATTTTGATATGAAAACAAACGTTAATTGTCAGTTTTATGGACAAGTTTGGCTTCGGTAAGGTCTTTATATACTTTGATTGCAATGGTTTCTGAAGTTGATGATGTTGTGAAGGAACTGTGACACTGAGATTGGAGTAAATTCAGCTACACGCCATAGAAAATAATTATGTTTTACAGTAAACATTTGAGATGTAATCATATTTCATTTGTTCATTTTCCTTTGGCTTTTTCTTTATTTATTAGGGGTCGCCACAGCAGAATGAACCACCAACTATTCCAGCATATGTTTTACGCAGCGGATTCCCTTTCAGCTGCAACCCCATACTGGGAAACACCCATACACTCTCATACTCACACATTCTTAACACCACAGCCAATTTAGTTCATCCACTTCACCCATAGCGCATGGAGCACCCTGAGGAAACCCACACCCACACGGGGAGAACATGCAAACTCCACACAGAAATGCCAACTGACCCAGCTGGGACTCAAAACAGCGACCTTCTTGCTGTGAGATTTATGGAGATTTATGTGATCACCAGCGGTTGATCTTCTTGCACAGACATGCTGGATTCTCCTGATTTGTTGACAAATGGGTTGCGGATCCATTCCTTAGCATTTCGTGGGTTCTTCACTGGGCCTTTCCCCTTCGCAAAGCAACTTTCCAAATATGTCTGTTTCTTACTCATTTTGCTGCTTGTGAGTTAAACTTTTGCTCTCAAGTGACCAAAATGTAACCGAGAGAATACGGTCATTTTTCAAAATAAAAGATCCTTCAGTCTCAGATAATAAATAAAGCAGAAGTAATTAATGATTTCTTGTGCGCCCTGGAACCAATTCATCAACAGACCAGTACCAGTCTGTGGCTTGGTGGTTGAGAACCACTGCTGTAATCGATTATGTGTTTTTGATGCCAATTTTAGGTGTCAAATCAAGGTAGTCAATTGACATTAATTTGATTTGCATTTCCGCCATGCCTGCTGGGATGTGTGATATAGGTGTACATTACAGTAGAAGGGCGCTTTAAGGATCCGTCGCTTGTCTCTGTGTATGTATTCAGTGGACTGTTTTGACAGGGATGAATAGTGTATTAATGTGCTGTCGGAGTCTGTGGATGTGAAGGTAATTCCTCGGCAATAACACTGAGGGATTTGCTCTAGGAAACAATGTCACTTTCCTTCAGCGTTTCTCCAATTCCATAAATCTCTTCATCTGGAAAAAATGCCTCAGAGAAACGAAAGGGAAAAGGTCCCATGGAATAGCCGGCGGCCCTCCAGTCCGCGATTGGAAAACGCATTAGAGACGCATTTGACGATTGTGTCAGAACTCACTTTACCAACCAGCAGAGCAGAACAGAGAGATCGTTCAACTCGATCCAAGATGGCTAGAATCTCAGAAATAAACTCAACCAGTGCCTTGTGACTTCATCTGTCTTCTCTCACCATCCTAAAGAAGAGTCTGCAGCTTTGACCCAAACCTCAGTTTCTGAGCTGCCTGCCTTCCGCATAGCAAATGTACACAGTGTGAAGCAATAAAATGTCCAAGAAGATGCAAAATCATTTCACATTATGCCTGTAAGAGACTGTTTAGTAATAGGGTATATGCCGAAGCATGCTGACAGGACTTTTAATTTGCCAGTAACCTGGGTTAAGCGCTTCCGCTCAACTGTATGTAATGCAAAAATCGGCGCATTTAAGGTCAGTTTTCTTTAAAAATCAGCGATCTCCACTGGTTGAGTGATATCCGATATTAAGTGGGTCTCAGATTGTACAAGAAGCACTGCATTAAATTACATTTACACCTGCCATTTCTTTATAATATGAGCATTTATTTTACTCCAGTATATTCAATGAAGCTTCTGCGCTAGCCTGCCAATTCTGATGGGCAAGTAAACAGCTTTTTGTCTCGTTTTACGCTTGAACAACTAAATGAATGCCAAAGTCTGTTTAACTGAATGTATTTTAAGTACATTAAAACATCCATGCTGTAAAAGGAACCGTATAAAATGGAAAAAATCCACAATAACAGGTCAACCAGAAGTTTATCAGTATGGGAACACACTAGCTCGGCATATACCCTATTGATGATAATTTGCCTGCTCTATGATGACCGAAATCATCAAATGGCCAGCGTTTCTCTAACCCACATCCTCGCACTTAACTTTTCTGCACGTTTTGCATGTCTCTTTTATTAACATACCTGATTTAGAGCTCATTAGAAGAGCTTCATAAAGTAACTGTGTTCTGACAGACACGCCACTAAAAAGTGTACACTTTTCCCTACCCAGGGAGCAACGAATTTTGACCCAGATTTGGCATAAAACTGGCACAGCAGGCTTTCATCCGGCTCTGGCATAAAGCATGTGGGCTAAACATGGCCCAGGTTTGACAGAGGTGGCACCGTCTTTAAGTCGGCATGGAAGACATGGACCTGATGACAAATGCATTTGGCCCAGATGTTAAAAATTGAAATGTGGGCCACGTAAGTTTGGCCTATATTGAACCAAGTTAAAAAAAACATTAATATTATTTTTTGATTAAAGAAATACTTTGATTCCCTTATATGGAAGTCAGATTTGGTCCAGTCATGTACCCTAACTCACTGCGGCATGTGCGCCATCAAAAGCTGATTGTGGGGGCCAGATCTAGGCCAAAGAAGTTTTGCTATGTGGGTAGTCTCTACCTGAGCACGAGAAAAGTTAATTTCACCTCGGAATGTTCATTACCGGACTCTTATTAGAAAAGCGTAAAGTGTGACAAACAAACCTCCGTAAATAAATGCAATATAAATTCACATATCACACACTTATTGTCTTAAAAAGATTCCAATAGCGGCGCCCACTCAAACGTCAAGAATAAGGTCAATCAGCCTTATTTCACAAAGAAAATAATCCTTTTCATGTTTTGTCAGTTTAGTGGCTAATTCGTACAAATTTACGAATTTACGTACGATTTTAAAAAGGAGGCGTGGCAACAAACCCCACCCCTAAACCCAACAGTCATTGGGGGATGAGCAAATCGTACTAAATCGTACAAAGATCATACAAATTCAAACGAATTAACCACTAAATCCAAAAGATAGGAATTGCGGTGAGATCGTGTTGGGTCAATAAGGTGGAATCATTTTCACAGTGAAATAGAACTTTTAAAAGGGCTAGTTTTTACTCCCACTTTGAGTAGGGTTTATAACAGACACTTTCACTCTGCTTGCACTACATTTTTATTTGGCCAAGTAATGGTAATTTTGCTTGAGTATGATTTTTTTTTACCTGTGTCAATTTGGGGGTTCATTTGGGGATGAATGTGGGAAACTAATGCGTGCAGAACCGTCACTGACCGAGAGAGCGAGTGAGTGCAACACAGAGAGCGTGCAATAGAGTCATATCTTCGTAGTCTGCCGCCAATGGCTGATCTCTCTTCTCCGTGGCGTTTTGACACAAAAATAAACGTCCAAATTTAGGGGGGCCAGAGTAGGCCAAGCTTGTTGACACGGGAGAATACCCTCCACCCCCCGCCCCAATCAGGGGCCAATAAGGTCAATCAGCCTGATCTCATGAGGAAGGATAACTATGTTTAGTTTAGTCAGTTTAGAGGCTAATTCGTACAAATTTACGACTTTAGGATCTCGTACCAATTTACATAAGATTTTTAAAAAGACCCCTAAACCTCAAACTGTCATTGGGGTATGAGCAAATCTTACTAAACTGTACAAATGAGATACAAATTAACTACTAAAATTAAACGACTAAATTAACCGTTAAATCAAAAAGCTATAAATTGCCATGAGATCATGTTGGGTCAATAAGCTGGAATCGTTTTCCCAGTGAAAGTAGTGTTAATAACAGACACTTTTATTCTACTTGCACTATATATTTTTTGGCCAAGTGATGGTACTTTTACTTGAGTATGCTTTTTCCATCCTCTTTCCACCAGTGTTGTGCTGGTCTACTGACCTGTTGATAACGCTGACTTTCTGACGTCATGCCTGCAGAACGCTTGTTGATGGAGCATAAAGGTTGCCCCGTCTGAAGGTCTGGTTGCCCCGGGCGATGCTGATGTCACATCTCTGTCCAGCAGACTGTGGCTTTACACAAATGTCATCTCGCTCAGATATATGTGTGTTTATTGCTTAGCCAGTGCGGTCGAGCTCCTGTAAAAGCAGCGTACAAGTTACTGACGCACTTCACCTCACACAGCCTCTGCGACTGACCTGTCCTCAGAACATAGCATTCAACTCATTTCCTCGCAGACGTTTCTCATGAGCTTCATTCAGCTCAATAAAGTGTTGTGGTATATTATTGAATCACCTTGAACAATCTGTCTGCATATAAAAAAAAATTATCAAAATTGACTCATGGAGTACATCAATGCTGCACATTTATTTGATTATTTTTCATATCATTTTGGGGCTTTTTTAATGAATATTTATGAATATAAATCATATAAATCATAGACCAATGCAAGCAGTTAACAGGTCCAAGGAAAATCAATTTTGGTAATAGTTTAAGCTTTAATAGTGGCTGATTACCTGCTTATTATTAATATTTTGACCATTTACTAGCACTTGATAGACAAAGATTGACACTTGACAACATATGATTTTATTCTACCTCCCTCATCTGACCCAATAATAATCCTAAACCCAACTAATCCTAAATCCAATTTATTAACTAATAGGGATGTAACGGTATCAGAATTTCACGGTACGGTAATACCTCGGTATGAATGTCACGGTACGGTATTTATTGAATCATTTACAGGAAAAAACAAAACTTATGAAAATACTCCAAAAAAGTGCCAAAAGTGTCAATGACATACAAATTAGCCATCTATCTGTAAGCTTTGAAACAGGAACTTCAATTTTAATAACAAAAAAATATTAAACCATGTAAAAAAATTAAGTTTCAATTTAGTATTGTTGAAAACTCATCACATTCAACATTTAATCACTCACTCACTTAGATAGAGATGGGTTTAGAGGAAAATCATCATATAAATATAATCTGGTAAAAGCTTGTATCTCTGGGTATTTACAATGTCCCCTGCAACAGAAAAAAACCCTCTCATTTGGGACTGAGGTTTCTGGGACAAGAGAGATATGACTTGGCCCAGGTTGACAGCAGTGGGAAACCATGAGTGAGATAGAGATCTCATGTCTGCATCAATCTGAACAGTGTGCTGTGTTTCTGCAGTCCCCATGACTGATTATTAGTCGTATTCCCCAACTTGCAGGCACGTGCACACACAGTGCTCAACCTGTGCAGTGCACATGCCCT
Organism: Danio rerio; assembly: GCF_052040795.2. Classification (NCBI taxonomy): domain Eukaryota; kingdom Metazoa; phylum Chordata; class Actinopteri; order Cypriniformes; family Danionidae; genus Danio; species Danio rerio. Next base: position 5,181,659 of record NC_141036.1, on the reverse strand, counting down.
TTTTAGTCTTGGATAGAAAGTGCCCTTCCAAAATGATCAAAAGTGCCCCCGCGACGAGACACACCCTCCGTCCCGCTTTACAGTATGCGCGCGACAACACAGCTGATAAGAACTCGCGCGACAACACGGCTATTCAGTAAGCGCGCGACAACACAGCTGATAAGAACTCGCGCGACAACACCGCTATTCAGTACGCGCGCGACAACACAGCTGATAAGAACTCGCGCGACAACACCGCTATTCAGTACGCGCGCGACAACACAGCTGATAAGAACTCGCGCGACAACACCGCTATTCGGTACGCGTGCGACAACACAGCTGATAAGAACTTGCGCGACAACACCGCTATTCAGTACGCGCGCGGCGACAACACCCGCTTTAGGGTTTTCCAGCTCTTTTTGATCCCCGCTTCTAGCAGCACACTCCATTTCCGCATTACTGGATCTGTAGCGACAACAGACCGCAAGGGATTATGGTCAAGCATGGGCTGATGGGAATTGTAGTTTTCGCTACCTCCCGTTCGCTTCATTCGCCTGAGCAAATTTTCTCAGAAGACCTATAGTTTTACCGAGTCATGCGACTCATAAAAATTAATATTGCGGTATGACGGTATTTACAATACCGTTACATCCCTATTAACTAATAATAAGCAGTAAATTGGGAGCTTATTGAGGCAAATGTCATAGTTAATGGTTTTATTAATAGTAAAAATTATTATTCCTTAAAATTACATCTTTAAATACACCATGAACAGCAGCTATGCTAATTATTTCCTTTAATCTCTATTTCCTCCTAGGGATACTCATTTCAAGGCCTCCAGAGATTATGCAGCACCATTGATGCGATCCAAGATCTGTGAAGAAATGATGCCAAGGTTTCCATAATCCTAGATTAGGCTGTATCCTGAGCTGACGCTGTGGTGGTCATGGAGGAGGGGAGAGCATGAGACTGATTCCTGTAAAACCCCAGTGACAGACGAGTCCTTGCATTGATCCTGAAGGGGGCAGCCTGTACACCAGCCAGTGACCTCCCCCACCTGCAGCTTCTCCACAATGGACGTCCAGCGTTCTCCAGCCTATAGACTGTAGCTTTGCACGAGATGTTAGGCCATAGGAGAAATGGTCGTGCACAACTGAGCCTGGTTTCTCTCAAGGTTTTTTTTCCTTCACTTTTGCAAATTGGTGAAGTTTGTTCCTCACCACTGTCTACACTGTCTTGGTTCAGGACTCGTGGAGCTGCGCATGGATGGATTTGCTCTTCAGTGTTTGGACTTTCAGCAGTGAAAATTAAACCACACTGAACTGAACTAAACTGAACTTCAACTCTGAAAACTGAACAGACACAGTTTCACTTACTAGAACTTCTATGTTAAGCTGCTTTGACACAATCTACATTGTAAAAGCACTGGAGAAATAAAGATTAATTGAATTGAATTTTAAAGGGCTACTAGGTTACCCCTTTTTTCAGATTTAATATAAGTCTTTTGCGTCTCTAGAATGTGTATATAAAGTTTCAGATCAGAATACCCATCAGATTTTTCATTATACCTTTTACAAGATGCTGTTTTATACTGATTTCCAGCAGGGGGTGGTTTTGTCGTACTGCGCCTTTAAGACAAGTTTTAAAGCCTACTGCTTCTACATGCCTCGTCCCTCAGCTGCGTCAGACAACAGACAGACTTAGGCCCCGTTTACACTAGTGCGTTTTAGTTTGAAAACGCATAAGTTTTGCTACGGTTACGCCATCCGTCCACACTACGCCGGAGTTCTCGAGCGCCGAAAACGGAGCTTTTTGAAAACGCTGGAGAGGCCGTTTTCATTCTGAAACGCTGCTGCTCCGTCTCAGTGTGGATGGGGAAAGACGGAGACATCTGAAAACGGAGGCGGGGCTGCTGACATTCGCCTCTCTGATTGGGGCTTTTCCTCAATATTAAGTAGCCTAACACACACAGTTCAGTCTCGCATCCTCTTCTTGTAAGTTCAGACTTCGCAAGTTTGATCAATTGCAGTCTCCCCCTTCTCAGTTTGATATGGAAAACATACCGAGGACACGGGTAAATCTTCAAAGGGAACAGTGTACTTTATAACTTCATTCACTGGCTACGTTGTTTCACTTTCTCAACAATAAAATGTAAACATGATTTAAGGAACTGCCTATTTTCTTTTTAATATTAGCAACTTAACAGACAGCAGAAATGTGCTGCATATGAGCGTCATCTTCACTGTGTGGATAACAAAACGGAGCCGATAACAACTGCCTCCTTTCAATTTCAGTGAAAATACGAAACGCACCCTCTCTTTTGCTGAATATCAGTTTTAATAATCGATAATTATAAAAGTATAACATACAATAAGTGTATACATTGTAGGAAATAAAGGCAAGCGATTAGTCAATGTACCTGGATTAATCATTAACTTCTTTGCGCTTAACCAAAACATGTTAACCGTGAACAAGTAACTTAATAGATTCCAATGACCAAAGTCAGGGAATTGGCCTATGCCGTTAGATAAAGACAACAACATGAATGAAATATCACGTTTAGCAAATATAGTGAGATTAGATCCAGCGGGAGATGCTTGATGAGCAGTCCGACAAGCAGAGCTCTCATCTGGGTAGAAATGCTGGAGCGCTTGCCCGAGAGTGTGTGTGTGGTCACGTGATGTGCGTTTTCAGCGTTTTGGTGTGGACAGAGAGCTGTTCAGAAACGCTGGGTAAAACGCGAGTGTGGACGCGGATCGTTTTCATTCTACAACGCCGTTTTAAAACTAAAACGCACTAGTGTAAACGGGGCCTGAAAGGAAGAAGGTCTCACGTAGCGTTTGTGAGATACTACAGTAAGAACTAACCTTTACTAATCAGTATTGTGAAGTTGCATTGATGAGTCACACACAATAGCGCGCACACACACACACACACACACCGCAGATGACACACACACACAGGCAGGCAAACAGACAGAGCGCGCTTAGCTTAGTTAAGGCTAACCTTAAGTACTGTGTGGATATCTGTTATGCTAATGTACAAAATAAACCTGATTTAACTTCCACAAACCAGGATTGAAGCGTCTTCTTTTATAATTGTTCTGACACGCAGCTGTGCTGATGAAGTAAAGCTGAAGTAAAACGCTGTAATAATTACACACATACTCTGTTTTAAAACACTTTAAACATGTGAAACTCACTCTTAATCACATTTGATGATGATTGCTGATCCTAGCGAACAGAACAGACCTTTTATTCCCGGTTGCTTTGTGTATGTCTGCCTGGTCTTGTTGACATATACACGCGACTACCGGAACATGTTAATGCGCGCAGCTGTCAATCAATTCGGTGGGCGGGGGGATCGCACTCCTACGTAATAGTGCGATCGATTTGAAAACAGCTCCAATTGGCTGACCCTTTTTTTTTGTAGTTAAATTGAAAAAAAAGGACTGGGTGTGTTCATATCACCCCAGTATGACGGTCTATACACTATACCAACACACAGATCTGTCCAAACAGCTTGAAAAGTAGATTTTTTACCATAGGTGCCCTTTAAACTATGATAAATATTCATAAAAGTCACATTTTACAACTTTTCAAGGTTAAAAGTTGGTAAAAGAAAGATCAAGATCCTATAATGAAATTTAAAAGCAGAAATAAATGTGGAAAAATAAAAACTCGAATCAAAATATGGAAAACTGCTAGTTTATGTAATTTTTTTTACAGTTTGCCTTTTCAGATGATGCTACAAATGTTGGAAAAATGTATAAAACTGACATAATATTGACATAATTGACATCATTCTTTATAATAAATCATAAACAACAAAAGAGACCCTTTTTTGGTGCTTTCAAATCAAGGAGACAAATTTAACTAAATAGTGTCTGCACAATGAAATATAAATTATATATTAAAGTTCAAGAGTTCACACTTAGCTGAACATTGATTATAAAGCATGTCATCCAGTAAGTTTTTACGCAGCGGATGCCCTTCCAGCCACAACCCATCTCTGGGAAATGATGATGATATCTAAGGGTATTTATAGTGATTTAGGAACCACTGGAGTAAGTAAATCCTGTATGAGCTAATGCAGGACCAGCTGTGGTCAATCATAAGCACGTGATCCCCCCAAAACTAGTTTATAAATAAACTTCACTTAAAAGCAAGAAGATATTCTTTGTTTCATTTTTTTTATTGAGGAAAATGTTTCAAATAATTACACACAAATGAAGCAGATAAAAAAACAACAACATTTAGCAGCTCGAACAAAAGATTCAATAGCAGAATGACAATTAAAATCACCGACTCAAATGGAAAAACAAGCGTAACGTGTGTTTGTCCTAAAAAAAAAAAAAAGTGTTGAATTTTTCCAAGACAGCTGTACACATTTGCCATCATCTAAAAAAAAAGAAAAATGCCAAGAAAGGATCTCCAAACTTCACAGAGCGAGTCCAACATCCCGCTGCCAGAGAAATCCACAGGACGCCGTCGAAATATCACAACAAACTGGAGGACGAGTGAAAAACCACAGACGGGAGATGCAAACATGTAAAACACTGAAAGAGGCTCGTGTGAAGCTCCTCATCTAAACACACACACATTCTGCAATCACTTCAATAAGCAAATAACACACGTGATGTTTCTAAAAGGATCATATCATGAGGAATTAACATTATGCTTCACATTTGACCATTTTAATGTTTGTCATTTTATATTTTAGTGTTCCTGAGGCCTTAAAAAGCTAATTACACCATTAAAAATAATTAGTTTGTTTTACAATGCTGCACTCTCTAAGCAATGCTGGGTTATTTCTACTAACCTAAACACTGGGTTAAATTCGGTCCTATTAGTTTAATTTTAAAAAGTTACTCAGCAGTTGGTTTAGTCCGTATTACACTCAGAATTGGGTGAAGATAACTTAGCATCTCTGAGAGTGTGTATGATCATAAATGACATGCATATGTGTTATTATTGTCCTTTTTAATGTTATTATTATTACTGAAATATTAATTTAGGCTGGGTACATATACATTTTGCAGTTCACATACAGTAATATCATATACATTTTCTAGAAATCAATAGTTCTTATTTAAAATCATATTGCAGGAGTTTAAAGGGGCCAAAGATGTCAAATAACTCTCTACACACGCAGAAATAAAGGTAGAGAATCTGTCACTGGGGTGGTTCCTTTTCAAAAGATACACTTTTGTACCATACATGTTGTCATTAATACCTTTAAGGTACACTTTTGTACACTTAAGGTTCCCTTTTATACCTTTAAACTACTGTGAGATACACACTTGTACCTTTTAGGTATTTATATGAACCTTTAAGGACCTGCTGGAAACAAAATTGTATCTTTTAAAAAGGTACTGGCCCAGTGACAGATTTTGTCCACCTTTATTTCTGAGAGTGTAGTGTCCCAAGAGTGTGTATGTGAAGTTTCAACTCAAAATACCCGACAAATAATGTTTCATAACTCTCTGAAACTGACCCATTTAGGGTTTGGTCCTAATTGTTATTTTGGTGGCTGTCGCTTTGAATTCAAATGAGATTGTGCTCTTTTCAAAACAGGGCGGAGCTACTGATGCCTGTGTGTCAGCATAGTGGCAGATTCAAAACAAAACTAATGTCCTATGGTATTGAGAAAGAGATGGTCACTAGTGGGTGGGGCTTACCCTTCTCTGATGACACGTACAAAGGGAGAATGTCAATCAAAGTGTTTCTTCAGACTTTTTTTATCAAGTGTGATCATAAAGAATAGACTTAATTAATTTTTATTATTATAGGCTGGCTATATTCACACATTGCTGACACACAACTGTGTTTAAACTTCTTATAAAAGTGATTTTTGCACAATAGGTCCCTTTTAACAGTTGAAATTATTAGCCTTGCTGTAAATATTAAATATGCTGTAAATATAAGTGATGTTTAACAGCGTGAGGACATTTTCACAGTATTTCCTATAATATTTATTTCCCTCAGGAGATCGTATTTCTTTACATTCACATTTATAACTATTTCATGTGTATGATGTTTTAGAATTAAAAAAATATTCTTAAAATTATATTACACATACAGTGTTTAGACACTCGCAACAATTAATGAAATATCAGTATCACTGCATTTATGAACTATCAATTTATTTTGATTAACCTCGAATTTACTACTTATTTATTTTATTAAAGCCAGATGCATTATGATAATGAATCATTTTTTATTTTTATCGACTAACATTAATAAATGGTATTAAATGCTATTAAAATCAGTTGGTTGTTGACATTTCAATGTAGTGAGTGATGCTAAAAAAACTTGAAATCTTTTGCACATAATTTACTACACGCTTTTCTTTGTCTCACTATTTTTAAGTAAAAATAAATATCATCAACTTTTCTTTTAGTTTTGACCTCTGAAAAAAAACTCTTGTGTAGTAATTATACTTATATAAAGGTTGATTTATCAAATGAAACACTGAATATTGTTTTCCAAGGCTAAAATGTTGATTTTGTTTTGCAGATTTTGCTACTTCATCATTTAAAATGAGCTGAAACAACACAGTTCTTGAGATGTTTTTTAGGACAGCTTACTTAACAATCAATTTGTGTTAAGAAAACATGAATGAATTGTGGAACCCTGCATTTTTTACAGTGTATGTAACCCAGGACCACTAAACAGTCTGAAGTTTCACTGCTATATTTGTGGGAATATCCAAAAACACACCATATGAGTCAAAATTATTATTTTTTCTTCTACATAACAAAAGTTATTAGAATATGATTCAAGAGTTCACACTTAGCTGATGATTGGTAATAAGCTAGTTTGACATGCTGTCCCGGGAGAGAGCCCTGAGCACATGAGATCCTCGAGCCTGGGGCTCCCTCCCGTTGCAGGGCGAGAGGGGAGTTTGAGCTCAGGTAGATCTCGAGAACCCCTCGAGAAGGTGGTGTTTTGTTTATGAAATAAAATATGGTGCTGATTTGGTTTAGTCAATTTACTTAAATCTCATGTTTTTGGGACTGTGGGAGGAAACTGAAGGACCCGGGGAAAACCCACGCAAGCACGGGGAGAACATGAACTCCACACGGAAATGCTGTCCGGCTGGGTAGAGGCCCGAGCCGGAGGCATTTTTTGCTGTAAGGCCACAGTGTTAGCCACTGGACCGCCATGCTGCCCTATAGAGAAAAGGAGGAGAGGGGGTGGAAGGAGGGATTCTTCAAGACGAAAATAAGGTAAGATGCTTGGTTATTTATACTGGGTTAAGAATAGTCTGATTGGTGGTTTGTACATTAGCTTAACTCGGGGCTGGCCGTGTCAATCATAATCAACTAATCCTTTCGAAGTTTATGAATAAACTTCACGTAAATATCACGTTTCATAAGGATATTATGTCAAATTATTTTCACAAATGTATCTAAACTTAATATCTGATTACTAATATGCACGGCTAAGAACTTTATTTGAACAATTTAAAAGTTATTTTATCAATATTTTGACTTTGTTTGATTCCAGATATATATATATATATATATATATATATATATATATATATATATATATATATATATATATATATATATATATTTGTTTGATTGCCTAATATTGCCCTATTCTAATAAACTACACTACAATGGAAAGGTGTCTTTATTCAGCTTTTCAGGTGGTTTTGTGGTCCAGGGGCTTATATTACAAGCTTGGTAAAAGCTTTGACCCCATTACAACTTTACATCCAAAGATGACGAAAAATGAATATGAGCTGACGAAAAAGCATGATATGACCCCTTTGAAACGTCTTTCAGACAGGTTATTTGTGCTTATTTCAGCTGAGCAAGGCCAAACAGAGTAAAACTGCATTTCAGCCATGCTTAATTGCAGACACATAAAATACTGCCGCCTCCTCGGTCAAATACACAGTACACAGCAAAAATGCTTTTCTTACTTACGAGTTTTGCTCTCGTATCTCATTGCAAATATCTGAAGAGTCTAAAATCAAGAAGTATTTTATAGATAAGTACAAAATATTGTTTTGTTTTCAGAAATAATACGTCAAAATTAAGTGTTTTTTTGAAAACAAGCTAAATGATCTGCCAGTCTGATGAGGAAAATAACCTCATTTCTGCTTTTGAATTTTTGCTTGTATTAAGGAAAATTTCTGAAAATTGAAGTTGAAATTGTAAATATTGTTAAAGTGCTGTTCAACTGAGAGATGTTTTCCAACACATTTTTAAACATAATAGTTTTAACAACTAATTTCTTTTGTCTTTGCCATGATGACAGTACATAATATTTAACTTAAAGTTATTTTGCAGTATACTCAGCTTACAGTGACATTATCCTAGCTTAATTGTGTTAGACAGGTGAGGATAATTAGGCAAGCCATTGGACAACAGTAATTTATTCTGCAGCCAACTAAAACACATTCAAGAGTTCACTCTTAGCTGATGACATGATAAGCAAATGCGTTTCTGGCATGACGTCCTGGGAGAGAGGCCTGAGCTCGGAAGATCCTCGAGCTCGGGGCTCCCTCCAGTTTCATGGGGGAGAGGGGAGTCTGAGATCAGGTAGGTCTTAGGTAGGGCTCCCCTGAATTAAGCTGCAGTCACACTGCACTTTTCGCCTCATAGACATTCATTGATATGCACCCGAATGCATCTGACCGGGAACGCAAGCTAGTGCGACAAGTTGCGCAGTTCACTGCGATGCAAAGTTCAAGCTTGGTGAACTCTGACCTCACTTGATTGCATGAGACCAATCGAAGATCAAAACATGACCTCTCCGGACAGAAATTTAAAACATGGACCAATCGCTCGCTTTTTGAAATGTCTAATCATCTTGTTTATTATGTTCAGAATTTTGCATGCTTAAATTCTAGTGTGACCGTGGCATTATGCTGGAAATAAACGGGAAGGAGTCAGGGTGGATTCTTCAAGATGAAGATGGCTAAGCTAAGGAAATCTGGCTCGTTATGCGTGATTTGGATTCATCTGATTGGATATTATGATATGCATACCTGCCAATATTTGTCTCTGAAATTCCGGGAGAACGGGGAGAGGGGGGTTGGGGGTTGACGCTGTGTGTTTGTCTGAATAACACAGTTAAGAACCGGGTTAGTAACTGTACTGTGGTGTTAGTAACTGTACTGGGGTGTTAGTAATTGTACTGGGGTGTTAGTAACTGTACTATGGACCGGGTTTCAGGCGGATAAGTACTATACCAAAGCTGGTGACCCGAGGGTGTTACAGAGTGTAGGGTGGTGGTAGGGTGAAATTACAGGAGCTTTCCGGTAGAATTAACAAAACGGGAGGGTGTTGGGAGATCTGAAATACGGAAGACTCCTGAGCAAAACAGGAGTGTTGGCAGGTATGCACTAATGCGGGGCCAGCCGTGGTCAATCATAGGCACGTGGTTCTCTCAAAATTAGTTTATAAATAAACTTCACTAAGGGGTGACACGGTGGGTCAGTGGTAAGCAAGGGCATCTGCTGTGTAAAACATATGCTGCATAAGTTGGCGGTTCATTCCGCTGTGGTGACCTCTGATGAATAAAGGGACTAAGCCGAATGAAAATAAATGAATGAATGAATAACCTTCACTAAGACTTACTTCAGAAGAAAAAACATTATAGAAAATACTGTGAGAATTTCCTCACTATTAAACATCACTTAAAAATGTTTTAATAATAATTACAATTTTGCAGAAGGCTAATCAATTTGAAGTCACCTCAACGTGTATTATTATATCACAATTTTTTAAAGATATTTTGACCAGAAACAAGACAAAAACTCCAAGTGAGAAAAGCATTTGTTTTTAGCATGCTGAAAAAATGATTCATTGGCTTTACTAATTTTTTTTTTTAAGTTAAACAGTTGCAAACAATTCCTATGGGCTGAATTTAAACAAACAAATTCAGTGTAGTAATGTTCAACTTAATTAGTTTGTTTAAAATCAGCCCATATTCATAGTTTGCAACTGCTGACCAAATAAAACTCCAGTGAACCAGTGCGGTGTAGGGATTAAACAACCTTTAGCAGTGGAGAGAAACCCCTTCACCAGCTGAACCCGTTCCTCCAGCCCTCCCTCCCTCTCATCTCTCGCTAACACTTTCTCTTCCCCCAAGTCTGAACACACACAACACACTCCTCCCACTTCCGCACGCACGCAGCGCTATTAATCACAGGCAGGTTAACACTCAGTTAGCAGCGGGTGAGAGCAGGGTCACAGCCGCTTCAGTCTCGCCGTTCAGCAGGAGCTGCCGAATTCCCAGCTCAGATGTTACAGCAAATATATCAGAGGCGCTTCTGCAAATATCTCGATACTAGCAAGATCTCACCGCAAAAACAAGTCTTTTCTTGGCACTGCAAAAACAAATGCTTTCCTTACTAAAAATCTCTGCACCCAAAAACTGACTTTTGCACCCAAAAAACTGACTTTTGCTGCTTGTTTGAGCTACTTATTTAAAATGAAAAGCAGCACAACTCTTCAGATTTCTGGGAATAACTTAATTGTGTTGTGTTCAACCCAATTACAACTGTGAATAACATTGAGTTGACTTAAACGATTTGTGTTGAGACGACATGAAGGGATGGTGTGGAACCCTGCATTTTTCAAAGTGTCTTGTTTCTGGTCCAAATATCTAAAACTTCTAAGACAAAAAATATATATATTTTTGCTGTTTGTTCAAACGACTTATTTAAAATGAGTTGAAACAAGACAATTCTTGAGTTTTTTTTGCGAATAACTTGATTGTTTTATGTTTAAGCAACTTAAAATGATAAAAACCATTAAGTTAACAAACAATTTGCGTTGGGATCACGCAAAGGGATTGTGTCGATTCAAGCATTTTTTTTACAGTGTAAAGGGATAGTTCACCCAGAACTGAAAATGTACGCTGCGTCCGAAATCACGTTCTTCCATACTATATAGTATGCTAAAAACAGTATGCGAGTAGTATGTCCGAATTCATCGAATTCGAAAAACAGTATGCAAGAAGTACCCGGATGATTGACTACTTCCCGTGAGATTCTGAAGTGCGCATCTGATGCACGCTACACTATCCCATGATCCACCATGAGAGGACAGGAGTGAAGCAACGCAACTGACACAGGTAGGTCATGTGATCATGACAAAATGTCGAATGTAGTGCATCTGAGTTCCATTCATACTTTTTATATTCATACTGTTTCTAAGGGTCGAGTAGTACGTTTAAATTCAAATGCAGTACCTACTGAGTAGAAGGCGATTTCGGATGGAGCCAAACTCATTATGTACTTGCCCTCAAGTGGTTTCTAACCTTTATGAGTTTCTTTATTCTGTTTAAGATAAAAAATATTCACAGTAAAAAAATTGACTACAAATCTTTTTGTTTTAAGAAGTTAGTCAGGTTTCAACTATGTTTTTTTTTACTATGTAAAATTTATAAATAGTTTTAATTAGTTCGATTGATGTAAATTGAGATGACTAGAAAAGTTAATTTGGTTAAACAAAAAAAATTATACACACACACATATATATATATATATATATATATATATATATATATATATATATATATATATATATATATATATATATATATATATATAATACACTAGGGAAGTCAATGGTTATGTAAAGTGTAGCTTAAAAAGTTTTAATCAGTTTGACTGATGCAAGTTAAGATTGCTAGAAAAGTTAAGGCAAGATTTTTTACAGCGTTTAAAGATTGACTTCCATAGTAAAATACAAATACTATGTAAGTCAACGGTTAAATGTTTTCAGCATTTTTAAAATAACTTCTATTGTGTTCAACAAAAACTCATAAAGGTTTAAAATTAAGATTATTTTGCTAACGCCACTGGCAGATTATTTAGCTTGTTTAAAGAAATATCTCACTTAATTATGACTTATCATTTATTACATTATAACAATATGTTTAACTTAAGAAACTGCTCCTTGATTTAAGTTTCTATAGATATTTGGACTAGAAAAACGTCTAAATTTTTAAGTAAGAAAAGCTTTTTTTGCTGTGTGTTTTCTGGCATGTGTTGAAAACGGTTGCCTTAATATCACACAAATCCTGCTTAAAAATAATAAATTAAAAAACAAACGAGAAAAAAAAAATGACACTCACATCAGTTGCGAACCAGGACACATCATGTACATTCACAAGCTTGTGGTGTATATTTTGTGATTTTTTGAGGTCGCTTCTTTTGCCTCGGCGTACTGCATTGACATTAGGCACTTCGAATGCATTCACATGTACAAATATAGACAGCACAGTCACATGATTGTCCGGATAGAAAAATACAATCTTAAAATCTTTGGTTTTGTACAAACTGTAATCGTATTGTTGAGGACTTTTCGCTTTGTAAGAAAAAGGGTCTTAGCAATACTCCGGCTTGCGTTTGGACTTAAGCATGCGCCTGCACTATGTAATGGGCTTTATGCACGGCAAGTATTTTTCAGCCATCGATAAACTTCCAGGGCAAGCTTGATATGACTATTTCCAACTTCATAAGGTTCCTATTACAGCATCGATAATGTTATTTAATTATAATGTAATCAGTTAAATAGACTTAAGTATTCCTTTAGTTGTTAACAGCTAAAACTAGATGAACACAAGTGGCGTCAGTAGCAGACCTATATTAACTCACCTCAAACGTGGTTAGTTAATATAGAAAGAAACAATAAAAGAAAGACCCTACTGTAAGGTCTATACATTTACATTAGTTAATACATTATGATACATTGAAAATTTTCATCAATGCATCACAAATTGTTTTTTCAGATGCGTTTTAGCTAACCTTACTCTATATAAACGCATCGTAAAAGATTCTTTGAAAAATCTGTGTTTTTTTTATTTAATTTAGACAATTGTTTCGATGACGAGGGTGTGTCGACGATTGACAAGGGTGTGTTCACTTCACTGATCTTAGCACGTATACTTCAGGGGTGTCCAAACTCGGTCCTGGAGGTCCGGTGTCCTGCAGATTTTAGCTCCAGCCTCAACATACCTGCAAGTATGTTTCTAGAAAGCCTAGCAAGAGCTTGATTAGCTAGCCCAAGTGTGTTTGATTGAAGTTGCAGATAAATCTGCAGAACACTGGACCTCTAGGACCGTGATTGAAAACCCCTGATATATATCTTAGTGTGACAACCGCTTATGGTCATTTTTCATTGCAGTATGGGCGTCTGTGTGGTCTGCGTGTGTTACAGGATTGAAAACACCCTTGTATGGTTGATTTGCCCTGCTATAATAAGCGTGTCTCGGACATGGTGGGGGCTGCAGTCGGAATCTGTCCATCGCCTATCTTCCGTCTTGGGTCGGTCTTGGACCTGAGTAGAGCTAGCAACTTTATTTTTGATTATTGAATTAAGTACATAAATATATTTCTCTACCTTAATTGCACTCGTCTTCTTCTTATTTGTAGTGACCGGTGTAACAAATGGGGGCTCGTCCGGGATCTGAACCCAGGACCTCTCGCAACCAAAGGGAAAATCATACCCCTAGGGACAGGTAAATCTTATCTTGATCTGTAGTACTACTTTATACTTTAAATATGGATTGCACATTGTACCCTGTTAATTGGTTTACCTAACAAAAAGCGTGGTGAGTTTATAATAGTGTAACAGTTCTCCGGAAGTACCTGAGCAGGCTAATTTCTAAACGCCCTCGTGCATATAGCCCATTCCCTCTTTTCTTGTGGGATTTAACGCTCACTTGTTTAGCTTAGAATCAGGCAAAGCAGAGCAGAAGCTGATCTCTGATCAGCACTTATCTGCGCACACCAACCCAAGCACACTGGGGAAGTGAGACAGTTGCGAAAAGTGTTACAACAACAGCCGTGATTCAGCAGATTTCTCTCTCTCAGTTGCACGGTAGCCACGTGGAGTAGCTCTGCTGATGGCATGTGAACACCGGCTGAACTTGAGCGATGTAATAATTGCTAAAGTTGCCATCAGCTACGTACGGAGCCGGCTGATAATAGCATGTGACGTTAGCCACGTTGGGAATGACGTTCTGTTCGGCTAGCACACGCACTGCTAGCATGGCGATGAGTCCTAGCGTCTGCCGCCGCTCGTGTCCCATCAGACACACCGTACTTTCGTTCACCACACTATGAAGAGTCGTCAGATAGTCGTACTTGCGATCCTCCAAGCCTACAAAGTGGTTCTGGAGGTACGACTCGAGCTTGCGCTGCTGTTCGCTGATGTCCGAGAAGTCGATGAAGAAGCGGGAGCACATGTAGCGCTGGAGAGACTTCATTTCAGACTCGGAGGCGGCGCGGAAACCCCTGACCAGCAGATGGCAGTATTTCAGCAGGCCTCCGCCTCGGATTTCCTCAGGATTCCTGGTGCAGATTATTTTGTTGCGCAGGTGGTCCAACGCGGCGGCGAAATCTCCGTACACGCTCTCGCCGATGATGGTAGGGTGGAATGTTTTGGCCATCGGGTTCTCGGAGCACTCGTAGAAAAGGAGCAGAGAGTCCAGTTTAATCTGGAAGGAGTCGACACTGAATTCGAATTGTCGCCGTAGCGAGTCCACAAACTTCAGCTCAACGTTTTTGCCCCGGTTGTTGGAGAGGGAAATGAGACTCCAGCGGTCCGAATCATTGCACACCTTCACCATCTTCTGAACATACGCCTCCTGCAATGCAAGACAAGAGACTGTTAATCCTTGTGACATTACTGTAAAACAAATAGCTGTAATCAACTCAACAGGTTAACCGTAGGTTTCCATAATATATATATATATATATATATATACAGTGGCGCAAAAAGGGGGTATGCAGTATATGCGGCGCATAGGGGTGCCACACATGGGGGGCGCCATTGTGCCAAAACTATTTTTGAAATTATTCATATTAAAAGTTTCAAATAATATATATATATTGTTAAAAATGTTTATTTAGCATTTTATACGCGTATAATATTGTATTTTATTAAATTAAAAAATCATTCCACCCCCCCCCCCCCCATTTTTCATACCATATACATATTTTTATGAATTTATTATGTATCATATTGATTCATCAGGCCTTTTTGGTAACTTCTTAGCTCAAAACTATTTTAATTGTAGCTACAAACAAAGTTATAACATTTCAATTAAATAGAACATTTCACACAGTTTGTTTCTGTTTTTTTTTACACTAAACATTTGACAGTCTTTTTTATTTCACTTTTAGCAGTTTCAGGCAATTGTTCTAGCAAAGACAGACCTAACCCTTCTCACAGTATGCATGTGAGAAGTAATTGCAATGTTCTTTTGCCCTTTAGGACTCCCATGTCTATCATTTTGTTTTGACAAATGTAGTAGAAAAAGTCCAAAAGCAAGGCTAGTCAAGGTGCTATAATCATTTAGTGAGGGAAAATTAAATTGAGAAGAAATTTGGGGTGGTATGAGATGCATTTCTTTGCGACTTAACATGCTTAATGTAATTATACCTTTTAGTACTTCAAAAAATACAGTTTCGCAGTTCTGAACACAACTGAAATAGTATGAAGCATATTGATATCTTTATGAAAAAATATCTTTAATTTATTGATGGAAATATTTTCCACATTTTATCACTTGCCTGTTTTAAAATATAGTTGGATTGAAGGGGGGCACGCAAAAGTTGAATCCGCATACCCATCAGTAAATGTGCAGTTGGGCCCCTGTATATATATATATATATATATATATATATATATATATATATATATATATATATATATATATATATATATATATATATACATATATATATATATATATATATATATATATATATATATATATATATATATATACATATATATATATATATATATATATATATACATATATATATATATATATATATATATATATATACATATATATATATATATACATATATATATATATATATATATATATATATATACATATATATATATATATATATATATATATATATATATATATATATATATATATATATATATATATATATATATATATATATATATATATATATATACATACATATATATATATATATATATATATATATATATATATATATATATATATATATATATATATATATATATATATATATATATATATACAGGGCTTTACATTAACACCCGCCAACCAGCCAAATGCGGTTAGATTTCAGCTTTGGCGGGTAAGACAGCCGCTCACAGCCACTTTGGCAGGTTGGAAATAATTTTTACATTGTAGTTTTCTTAAAGCAGGGTTTGACAGTAAGGATGGCCAAAAACCGGAAACCGGAGCCAAAAAACTATTTTGTAAACCGATATACAAATAAAAACTCACAATAAATGAATAACTAAAGCTGAATAAAGCAAAAGTAAATGATCGTTTACAGATTTAAAAAGCCGCATGTGGAGGAGAATCTGACCTGTGGCTGTTAGACAATACCTGTGATGGTGCTACAGCAAACACCTCAGTTCATTCATTCACTTATTTTCCTTCGGCTTAGTCTCTTTATTCATCAGGGGGCGATACAGCGGAATGAACCGCCAACTTATCTAGCATGTTTTACACAGCGGATGCTTTTCCAGCTGCAACCCAGTATTGGGAAACACCCAAACACACTCATTCAAACACATACACTACGGCCAATTTAGTTTATTCAATTTCCCTAAAACGCAT
The DNA here is from genome assembly GCF_052040795.2 of Danio rerio. NCBI lineage: Eukaryota > Metazoa > Chordata > Actinopteri > Cypriniformes > Danionidae > Danio > Danio rerio. The sequence continues at coordinate 5,165,058 of NC_141036.1, read as the reverse complement.
ATGTTTGGACTGTTGGGAAAATGGAGCACCCGGAGGAAACCCACGCTAATACGGGGAGTACTGGGTTGCAGTGGGAAGGGTATCCGCTGTGTAAAACATATGCTGGATAAGTTGGCGGTTCATTCCGCTGTGGCGACAACTGATGAAAGCTGATAAACCCAAGAAACGTGAATGAATGAATTAATAAAAACGAAATAGAAATGTGTTCGCAAAAGTAAAACTAAACAAAACAAATTTAAATAAATACTCATTTTAAAATGCAAAACTGTAATAACTCTGGCTGCTGCATAAAAACAGCACTCACTTAATTTAAATCCACATGAGTTTGCTGTATCGTTTCTCTTTCAGTAGCTATCGCAGGAGATCTAAGAGGCTGACAGCACTCGATCGGCTTTAACCCGCTTTAGCACAATCCTCTTACCCACAGAAAAGCAACATTTCTCCAGCCTACAGGTAAACTACTCTAATTGTATTTCTTTAATGGCACCGGAAACTATGCAAGCAGGTGATCTTAAAGGGATAGTACACTTACAAATGAAAATTTACTCTCTCTTGAGCAGTTACAAACCTTTATGTGTTTGTTTATTCTGTTGAACACTATAGAAGATATTTTGAAGAATGCTGACTGCATTGACTTGAATAGTAGGAAAACACTATGGAAGTCAATGGTTACAGGTTTTTGGATATCTTCTAAAATATAATATCTAGTGTGTGACAGGATAAACTCAAACAGGTTTGGAACAAGTTGGTTGAGTAAATGATGGCGGAATTTTCATTTTTAGGTGAACTACCCCTTAAAATTACACACAACACTACAAGTAAAATTAAATATGCAAAGTCAAGCATAACAGTATCAGACTTGACTACCTAAACATGCATTTTTTTTCACTAAAGCTTCGTTTTCAATTGTATAACTAATAGGGCTGCACGATATTGGAAAATATATTTTCATATCTGACTATTTTGGAACAACTCACAATTTTTTTCACTTATTGTGATGATTTGTAGGCATCAAATATCCACAAAATAATATTTAAAGCACAGCTGAAAGCAAAAAAACAAAGATAAAAATGAAATAAACAACACTTTATAGTTTTTGGTGGAGTCTACCAGTATTGAGATGTATGAATTTAATAATCATATGTAAAATAGTAGTGTCTTTTATATATTAAATACATCTAAAATATATAAATATAAATATATATATATATATATATATATATATATATATATATATATATATATATATAAATATATATATATATATATATATATATATATATATATACATACATATATATATATATATATATATATATATATATATATATATATATATATATATATATATATATATACTTTTTTCTTCTATTTATAAACATATATAGACCCAATCTATTGAATCTAATCTAATTGTTAAAGCAGAAAACTTTATGATGTCTTGTGTGCAAATGGTTTAACTTGAAATCTCTTGAGATCCTGCGAGGTGACTGTTGCAGAGTCACACATTGCGATATCACACTGCTCAGCATATATGAGTACACCCCTCACAAAATCTCTCTAAGTTTATATGTTCAATAGGAAGCTCTACAATATTATATTTGTGCATATACATTAGATTAGTCAGTACTGAAGCCAAATCTGGAGCTTATCTGACAAAATATCTTATGATAATAGTCAAAAAACTAGTCCATAGTACCAAATTTATGTTATAGAAAAATGTAAAATAAAGGAAAAATCAACAGAAGCAAAAATTTTTTTTAAAATTTTGTAGGTTGTAATTTTTTTTTTGTTGTTGCAATATTTAGCTTGAATTTAATTGTATTTTTTCTGTTTATGTTTAGTGATTAGAATATTATTTTAATAAATATATCTGTTTAATAAATCTGCTTTGTTTAAATGCACCAAAATACACTGCCTATATTCACTGAGAAATGGATACAAATATTGATTTTCAAAAGGGGCTGTACTCACTTATGCTGAGCACTGTATTGTGCAGCCCTAATAACCACACACTGTACACTGTAAAAGTGATTAGTTACTTAAAGCAAGAGAACCAGCTGCCTTAAAAGCAACAAGTTGACATCACAAAGATAATGTAAACACATTGCAACTGTTAAGTTGACTTAAATTTTATAATTTTGCAAATTGCTCACTTTTTTTCCCCAATACACCTTTATTATATTAGCTTTTTCCCCAGCTTTTCTGTATCTAGCAAAACAACATACAGTAACTAAAATAAATCTGCTCTTCCAGACTCCAGCATGTCTTCTAAATTCAATACAGGCTATACTTGTAGATTTTAGAAACTTAATGAAGCACCAAATGTGTAATATTGTAATAATTACAGTACTTATTTGAAAACAGACGAGCTAAATTAGTGACACTGTAAAAAGGGATTAGTTGGATTTTAAAAAGTGAGTACAATTAGCAAAAATGAAAATGAAGTCAATGTAACAGTTCCAAGTTACAATGGGTTAACCTACATAATCTCTGTGAAGTCACAAACAAATCAGTTTTTACAGTGTACTTTACTTTAAGTAAAAAAAGTGAGTAAA